>NC_056748.1:845288422-845385922 GCF_019279795.1 Protopterus annectens | reverse complement strand
ATGATTAAAGTTCATGACATTAGTATTGTTTCAATCACTGATATTAGTCAGAAGCACTCTTTTCAGCACCTGCAATGTGCCCAGTAATGACTCCTTCTGCAAATTCATGTGGGGTTACATGTATCTATAACATATCTAAGTATGATTGTAAATGTTTTTAATAAGACACGTTGCTCATACTACTACTACTAATGGAACTGTATGGGTATCCTTTACCCTGTTTGCCCTCATTTCTGCCTGAAAATCCTGATATTTTATTACTTTGTATCTCTCTGTACATAAGACACTGTCATTGGGTGTAGCAATTTCTATGATCAATACCACTTTGTCTTCTTTTTCTGGACTACTATATCTGGTTTTCTCACATCTATTTTTTAACTGTTGGTAATGGGTGATTCCATGTGATATAAACTTCATCATTTTCTATAATACTTTATGGCTCATGTTTCCAGTGTTTTTCAGCTGCTTCAGTGTTATAATGTTTGTACAATCCCTAGTGCAACAGTATTGCAACATTATTATGCCTTTCAGTATACAATCCTTCTGCCATTAGTATATCACAGCCAGCAACAAGATGTGCTTCTGTTTCTAATTCTGTTTTACAAAACCCACATCGGTCTGTTTTTCTTAAATATTCATGTAGTCTACTATCTTGGGCCACCAATATTAACCTTTCATCTTTTAGTTTAAATTCACCTCTCATTAACCATTCCTGTGTTCAGTCCTTGTCAACATGAGGTTGTTCATCAAGTTTTCTATATTTGCAACTGTTTATGCATTTCCACATTTTTTGCTTCTTCTCTGATCCTTCACCTTATATTATTTCTTTTGTTTTTCTTTTCTTTTTTTCTTTTTTTTTGGGGGGGGGGCACATTCAGTTGCTGCCTGATTTTTATCTACTTCTGGTTTGATTTCCATTCCTACTTGACACTGATATGCTTCTACTAAATTAACCTGGGAAGTCATCTTAGACCTATTCTCCTCATGTTTTAAAATGTTCACTATGTTTGGGTTTTGTGAGGTCAGCAGATATGTATGCAGTCCCACAATTGCAGATCTATACATTTAATAATTTTTGAAGTGGCCCATACCTTTTTCAAAATAGGGAAAATATAGTCTTGGTATACACTGATTTTTATAAATCAGTCGATGAGCATGAAGCAACCTTTTTGTTTTCCTGTCCAACCTATCCAACACCTACCTTTTGGGGCCAGTCAGTCACTAAAAAACTATAAGTTAGGACAGGAAGAGCAAACTGATTTATAGCTTGGATTTTGTTCCTAGAGGTCAGAGCTGTTTTCAGTGTTAATTTTAGTATTCTAAAATATTCTTAAGTTTTATTCACATTTGCTTATGTTTTATTGTTGACCCTTCATCAATTCCAAAATATTTATATGCTCTCTCTTACTCAAGTTCTTTTATACCACATTTCTGTCCCAAACTGATCTTTTCTTAGACTGCAGCTTCCCTGCTTTACAGGTTGGTTTTGCACATTTGTCAAGGCCAAATGACATTTTTATAGCATCTGAAAAAGTTTTGACCACTTGCAGTTATGCTTTCAGTTCCACATCTGATGAACTATACAGTTTTAAATCATCTACTAAAAGATGAGAAGACTTTACACTTTGTTGTTTTCTGAGAGCCAAACTGTAGCCATGATCTAATCTGTTAAGTAGAGAGCTTAATGAGTTAAGGGCAAGAAAGAAAGAACAATGGTGACAGACAGTCATCCTGGAATATCCTTCTTTGAATTTTTATTCCTGGAGTGATAATTTGTCCTTTATCATGGCTTAATTGTAAAGTGGTTTGTCACTGTTTCATGGTCACTGTAAAGTAATCAATTAGTGTAGGGTCTATTTTATACATTTGTAAGCAGTCTTTTATCCATGAATGTGGGATGCTGCCAAATACTTTTTTGTAGTCCATCCATGCCATGCTTAGATTCTTCCCCTTTTTACAATTTATCATTATGACTTTAACACTGACTAATCCTTTGTTCCATATGACTTTTGTTCCCCTTTTGTTCTATTGCCATGATAGAATTTTCTTCTAAGTGACTATAATCTCTGTTGGCATCAATTCAAGTGTATAGTTTATATGTAATCGGAAGGCAAGTTATTGATCTGTAGTTTTTCGGATAGCTTGCAGGTTTGATCTTAATTAGGAGTATTGTTTTTCTTGTTGTTAACCAGGCCTGGTGTCTGTTCAGGGTTCACATACAAATAGTTCTGACTCATGGCTAAATCTTCATTTAAAGATGTTAATACTTTTAGACAGAAGTTAGGTACTGCATCTGGGTCTGAGGTTTTCCAAACAGGGACTTTTCTTAACTTTTTGGGTCATCAATATATTGCTTAGTTTGTACTTTTCCTTTATATTTATCTGCATGACTTTTAAGTTTTTCTGCCTGTGCTGATATTTTTAGTTTATTATTTGTGATAGTGCATGATAGATCCTGATCTGTTTTGATACTGTGCATTGCTTTTAGCACATCTAGCTTTCTGAGCATTTTTGTTGACCTGTTCCCTCTTCTATACTCTTCTAACAGCGACACCTCTTGACTTAATTATTTTATAGTTTCCTCTAGTCGATACTTACATGGTGGCATTTGATTTCTCCCCTCCTTTCCTTACTACCATACGTTTTTGTGGTAAGACTTTATCTATTATTAATTTATCTGCACTCGGGCTCACTCCACTTCCCTACCCCAATTCTCACCCACCTCCACATCAAATACATTTAGTTTTACCCTTAACATGCACTGTCATGCAATTAGCCAATCTAACTCCAATCCCACCACTTCAATTAAACAGTAATTAATCACCCAACCCACTACTCTCCATTAAAGTCCCTACTTTAATAAACCACCCACTTAAAGCCACACTTACCAAAATAACTCACAGTTTATCTCACCACCCATCCCTAAAAAATAAATAACCAACACAAAATATGTCATCTGTACAAATTGCCATCCTCTTCTTATTCACAACCCTTTCCTACCTTACCTCATATCACAAACATATACTACCTAACAATAAATCCCCCACATATCTTTTCTCCACTCCACTCCATGCCTTCATTTACAATATTTCTATTGCTCCTGACCTCTTTAATATATCCAACACAGATTTTTTTTCATACAGATATCATCCAATACTACCCCTCCCACATCCAGTCGATAAAATTACTAAGTTAACACCTAAACCACCACACCTGCTCCCTCACAAAAAAAAAAAAAAACTCAACTGAAATTAAGTGGTGACATCCACCCAAACCCCAGCCCTGATCCAACACAGCAAACATGACAAATACCAAACACTACCACCCACTTCATATCACTACCCTAAGACCCAATACCCCCCGTATTCTTATCATAAATATGAATGTAAGAAGCCTAGTAAATAAAATGTATGAACTCCATGCAGCCATCTCCCTATACTCACCCAACTTAGCTACCTTAACTGAAACCTGGCTAAAGCCCCACATTAAAGATGATGAAATCCTTCTTCCTGGCTACAATATCCATAGATTAGATAGAATAAAGAAACATGGTGGAGGTGTAGCAATTCTATATAAAGACACAATAAGTAAAACTACAAAGAATCCATTCTGGCCCCCCAGTTCTAAATAACAGTGAAATACTAACCTGTTAACTTGAAATCAACTCAAACACACAACCATAATCTCAGTCTACATATCTCCCAATAACAACCTTTCCACAATCAAAGACGTACTCTCCTGGTCATCCTCTTCATTTAATTAGGAGACCATAATTATGGGAGATTTCAATACAGATTGGTATACTTGATTCTCAGACCATCCCTCTAATCTCATAAATCTCTATGGATACACCCAATTTATTAACTCACCTACCAGGATGGATAAGCACAGGGGCAGACAGTCATGTTGTCAACTGGACCTTAAGCAATAAACCTTCACTAGTCTATCACTGAGGTTGTCTCCCAGCCAGCCTAAGTGACCACTTACTCACATTTTTACATAGACACAGAACCATCCTCCCAAAATCGACATTATATAGACAGATTAAAAGCAAGAAACACTTTTCAGCAACCAGCTTTAAATCTCTACTACAGCACTGTGACTAGTCTTCATTATCACACCTCCACCTTAACTCTGCTGTGAAATACTTTAGTATTAAATTCCTTCAGATTGTAAACACTTTAGTAACTATTAGAAAGGTTCATGTAAAATCTAACTATACTCCATGGCTGTCAAAAGAAACTAAATAATTACTCAAGAACGGAAACAAAAAGTGTGGTATTACTACCACAGTAACAAAAAGCAAGGCTCTTTCAAAACTTACTGTAGTCTAAGAAACAAATCCCAACCCCAAATCAATAAGGATAAATAACCTTCTATACTCAAATAAAACAATCATACCACAATAATTCCCCAAACGTCTGGGGCAGTATCAAAAATCTTTTCCAACCTGGTCAATCTTTAACTCCATCCCCCACCACCTCAAAACCAAAGATAATTTAGCCACACAGTTCAACTCTTTATTTACAAACTCCATCCTATCTCTTTTAAATAATAAAAACAACAACCCACCATTTATTCCATCCCAACCTCAGCTACTGATAGTCCCTTCTCCCTTAAGCCCTTCAAAACCTCTACCATAAGGAAACTATGAAATAAACTAAAACCCACAATTCTCACAATCGATCAACTACCCAACACATTTCTCAACATAGTAGCTGACAGAATTGCCTATCTTCTCTCTCTATTGATCAACAGATTAAACAATCAGAGAACAATACATTCCTGAACTCTGAAAAACTTCCTACATCATTCCTTTACACAAAGGAGGTGTCTCAACAGAATTTTTCAACTAAAAACCAATTGCCATAATGTCACCATTGTCCAAAATCCCCGAAAAATGCATCCACTCCCAACATATGGACCACCTTACCTGTAATAATCTGCTAACTAACTTACAGCATGGTGTTAGGCCTAAGCACAGTACCATAAGCTCTCTAATCATGTAGCCCAGGCCGGTATGACCCTGACCCTGAGTAGCATCCTGCCCTCACCAAGAATGATGCCACAGTATAAAGAAAAAATGTTCAATTTCAACAATTGGCTACATTTCTGGTGTCATTCAAAGGGGATCCAGTATCTGTCCGCCTGGGATGACATGCTCGACAAGCCATGTTGCTTCACAAGAGATGGCTTGCACCTGTCACCCTTAGGCATTCAAATACTGGCCAAGGCTCTTGCCACCCCCATAGTGCCTTTTTTAGACAAGGCTCAAAAGACAAACCCACCACCATAAATAGCACAAGTAACCAAAAACTGAGGGTAATGCTACTCAACGCCAGAAGTCTAAACCTCAAAATGCACACACTTGAGGCACTCCTCAGTATGGAGAACATTGACATCTGTGCAGTAATAGAAACCTAGTTTAAGGCTCATGAGAGCACCCCAGCACTACTAGGCTATAACTCATACCATACCTTTTGGCCACAGAACCAGAACCAAAACACAAAAGGCGGGGGTGTATCCATATTCATAAAGGATACCCACACCTCCAGGTTAGTGGTGCTGCACAATGCAGCAGAGATCATCCATGTGCAACTAACAACGGGCAAAACTGCAATCCAAACTGTAGCTTGCTACAGATCACCCACCATGATCCAGGACCCCCATTCCATATTTCTGGAGACACTGGGAAATATTGAGGTCCTACCAAACACCCTAATACTGGGTGATTTCAATTACCCAAACATAAACTGGGAGAACTACTCAAGTACTAACTCCCTTGCTCAACACTTCCTAGAATTTATAAACTCGAATGCCCTGGATCAACTGGTCAACACGCCCACCAGAGGGAACAACATATTGGACCTGGTCATCACCAACATGGGCGACTGGTGTTCCATACCAGAGGTCAACCCCTCGCTGGTTAGATCAGACCATAGACTAATCACTCTGGATATCCGCATTCCGCCCCCACCCCCAATCAAGGAAACCACCATGAAAAACTTTTCAAAAGCAAACTTCACGTTACTTAAGACTGAGGTTGAAAGGTTCACAACCCTCATGCTACAGGACAATGCTGTCCAAGCTGCTGAAACCTTTACAAAGGCACTCTATAAGCATCTGCAGGAATGTATGGATTGTGCTATCCCAAGTAAAACCAAGACTCACTCCTCCAAGAAAAGGAAACCAGTCTGGTGGACCCCTGCCATAAACAAGCTATACAACAGAAGAAGGAAACTAGTACAGAAAAGAGTAAAATCCCAAGAAGGAAAGACATCCCTGATCAGTATCAGCAAGAAACTATGATCCTTCATTAAATCATCCAAGGCTAGTTTTGAAAGAAAAAATTGCCAACGACTCCAAAGATAACCACAAAACGTTCTTTAGCTATGTCAAGAACCGAAGTGGAAACTCTCATATCTGCTCTGAGTTAGTGCAGAATGGCACAAAATACACTGAACCGACTGATATTGCCAAAATTCTGGCAGACAGGTTTAGTACAAACTTCACCCCCTCTCACCCCCTAAAGGGCCCATAACCATACCAGAAGAATGTAGGGTCCCATCAATCACCGACACACAGGTTAAAACAGCCCTATCTAAAGCCAAAAACACAGCTTCAAAGGGACTGGATGGTGTCCCAGGCTGTGTCTTACAAGAGCTCCAAAATGAACTAACCCCTCACCTAAATGCACTGTTCAAACTCAGCCTCTCTACAGGCTATGTACCCATAGAGTGGCGCACAGCAACAGTTATCCCACTCCACAAAGGTAGAGCCACAACAGACCCCAGGAATTATCGCCCTATAAGCCTGACTAGCCTGGTCTGCAAGGCTATGGAGCACATCATCATGGAACTCATTAATAGAGACATTGGGAACCTCCAAACCTTGGACCCTACCCAGTTTGGCTTTGTTAAGGGCAGATCATGCCTCCTAAACCTGGTGGACTTCTTTGAGACAGTTACCAAGGCATTAGACAAGGGAAAGGAGGTCCACACAGCCTACCTAGACCTCACAAAGGCTTCTGACACCATTCCCCATTCTAGTATTATAGACAAGCTCACCAGCTTGGACATAAACCCCTACATCATGAGATGGGTTGCCAACTGGCTCATGGATAGAACCCACATGGTGAGAGTTGCAGGCTCTACATCTGACTCTAAACCGGTTACAAGTGGCATCCCCCAGGGCTCAATCCTAGGACCCCCTACTTTTCAGTATATACTTTGCAGAGGTACAGGCAAGCATAGGAGGACTATGGCTGACCAAGTTCGCAAATGACTGCAAACTAGGGGTCATAATTGATTCTCCAGCTGATACAAGCACCCTCCAGAAGGGTCTCACTGAGACGGATACCTGGTGTCAAAATCATGGCCTCAAGCTAAATGCCAAAAAGTGCATAGTCATCCTCTTTGGAAAAAATAAAGTACCCGTGAACTACCACATAGGTGGTAGTCCCCTAAATACAGAAAATGTAATAAGGGATCTGGGGACCCAAGTAGAGAGTAATCTTTCCTTTGATAATCATATTGCCAAGGTGGTTAGAAAATACTTCTATGTGGCCCACTTAATTACAAAAGGGTTCGCATCTAGAACAAAAGAGGTTATTGTGCCTCTCTACTCATCAATCATTAGACCCATCATAGAATACAACGCCCCATTTGGGATGTACCTTACAAGACACCTGTAACAGCTGGAAAGACCGCAAAAGCCATTGCAGTTAAAATCATTATCCAGCCATTGTTTACAGCCTGCAGGGAAACACAGACAAGGAACCGCAAACTATACACTGGAGATACATAAACAGTATAAAGGTAAATTCAGAGTATGTCTCCTTCACCATATAGGAGAATGTTCTAATGTAATCTTTTTATAGTCCTCATAGAATATTAAGGATTCCCCCCTTTCTACAACTTTTTTTCTGACAGCAATGTTCTATTACAGCTATGCGTAATATGAATAATATTTATATGAATGCAAACAGTTCATTTCCTACAACAGACAAATTCTAAGTCATATGTCAGTGTTCTAGCCAAATTATTTCATGATGACCAAACAGTAATTATTAATGCATCAATTCCCAGAAGTTAGGCATGTCTCATGGATTATTTCTCACTCTTCAAAGAATGTTAAGATTTTTTTGTCTTCTGGCAAATTTGTGTGTTAAGAGATGTCCCAATCTAGCTGAAGGTTTTTCAGATTATAAATCTATCAGTACAACCAGTTAGATGCAAACACAGAGCTATCTGCAGGTCCTATTATGTCACATTGAGCAGTAAGGTCTTTATAGTGTACCATTTCTAGGTACGACAGGAAAATATAAAGTAAAAAAAATGTCAGTTTTAATTTACATATGTATGTATTTAACTCTATTAAATGGATAAGTGACCTGCTCCAAAGATTGTTTCCAGTCATGTCCTGGGCTAAGAAGCAGTAGCAATTTTTACAAAGCAGATTTATTTCCAAGTTATATTTACAATTGGCATTTACATTCAAATTATATTATAAAAATATTTGTAGTTCAATATCTACCATAGTTGAGCTTTTCACCTGAATATTTACATAAATAATTGAATTATATACAAAAAATACTAGCAGTAATACATTTCAATAACTATTCTAGCTATGTTTTTACATGAATGTTATTTAAACAAACCTGTAGTGCTACACATCTGTCAAAGGCTAACTTGTCATCTAACATAATTCAAACATACCACAATACTTTATTTGAAGGCATGGATATCCATTTATGATCTTTGGTGTTAAAAAAGTTGGATAGTAGAAACTAGAATGACTTTCATCCTCTGGTATTGATCAGATGAAGCTTCTAAATAAAAGTGCACATAAAGCTAATATCAAATATTATAAACATACAAATCTTTCAAAGTCTGTTCTTGTATAGCTTTTATCCATCAAGGAAAATGGAGCAAACAGGGTTTTATTAATAAATGTATCAAAGTAGGATATGTTCCCTCTGCTGCCCCTCCCCCATATTAAACAATATAAATAGGAAGCAGTCAAATTTACTGATCAGAAAATTCTGCTAATCTGAGGAAGCCCGGTTTATCCCAAGTGAAAACACTTATAGAACTACATGAATGCTGCTTATTTGGATGTTCTTTCAATAAAATCTTTGATGAAGAAATGAAGAAATATCTCCTGTGAATTCTTTCTTGTAAAAGGATTGATAAAAATGGATTACCCTGAAGGAAGGAAAACAGCTCTTTTGGTGGACTGTGTAAATATGCCTTTGTAACTGTAACTGTTATACTGCCTTTCACAAATGTTAAGAAATCAAGTTTGTGTGAATCTATTCTGAGTTCATAATGTCACAGCATTAGACTTTTTGATAATGATACTTAGGTTATTAGAACTCAACCAGTTCACATATGGTTCAATTCCTCATATAACTGATTATTTAATCTACTCCGGATTCAGGTTTCTTTTTACAAAAACAATATCATTTGTGTACAGTGAGCAGTTGATATCTGAGATGTTGTAAACCAGATAACTGATAAATAGAAAGAATAGCAGGGGTCACAGCGCTGAGATTTGTAGGGATCTCTTTGTGCACTTTATCTCTAAAATAGTAGTGTTAAAGTATGCTAGAAAGTGCCTGTTTTTGGGTAGTTTTGAAACTATTGAATTACTTCTTAGAAAAATCCAGTTTTGCTGAGCTGTAAAAGTGGTATCTAGTAGTCCACAGTTTTGAAGGCATACATAAGGTGCAAGGAAATGGCACATATGACTAGTGCATTTTTCATTTTGTTATAGATTTAGTTAGTTAAAATAAATAATACATAACACTGCTAGAATACTGTAGCTGGGAAGCAATCTATGCTGTATGTATCTTATGTCATAATTTTGAATATATTCTAATATTTACCCGTAGACTAATTTTTCTAGAATTATTGCTACAGGAAATGAGTTGGCAATTTGAATTCGGCTACTGTCAGTGACTGTGGTGAGACTAAATAATTTGGAAGGGGAGACACTAATGAGGGTTTAAACGTTGATGGAAGTGATTTGGTAGTCATAATGAGACAGAATATATGCAGCACTGGACAGCTTAGAATAGTGTTACCTACTCTTAGAAATTTAGGCTAGTATTCATAGTTTCTTGAACAAATAACATAGTGGTATTCCTGATGCTTATGAATGAGTATAGCCAAGGTGAGATTCATAGAGGCCTTTTATGCTAATGCAAAAGGCTTTAAAACAATGGAATGCAAATGAGAAGTGTTGTAAAGCATAGTATGCTAATTAAGTGGTTTTACAATTCATAGTCAGACAACAGTGAGGTACACACATCTGTTGTTAAAAGTGATGGTTGGCCTTTGATATTGGAGTTGAAATCCACACACTTGTTTGTCCAAGTTTGTGCAAGCATTTCCATGCCACACAAATGAATTATTTACCCCAGCAACCCCTTCATTAGTTTGTATTAATTATGCTCAAGCGCTAAAATGACACAATAAATTATTCTGCCCAGCAATCACTTCAGCAATCTGACCATGTATGAACAAGCACTTCACTGACATACAAATGAACTATTTCCTCAACTGACCTCTTCAGGAATATGTCTAGATATGCAAAAGCTTCAAAATGAAACATTTTCCCAAGTGACCATTTCAGGAGTATGCCCAGGTATGCACAAACACAAAATTGAAACATTCACCAGGCAACCCCTTCAGTAAAATATCCAGGTATGCAGAAGCACCAAAATGAAACATTTACCCAAGCAACCCCTTCAGAAGTGTGTCCCAAGTATGCACAAACACCAAACTGAAACACCCAAGTGACCTCTTGAGTAAAACATCCAGGTGTGCAGAAGCACCAGAATGAAACATTTCCCCATAGCAACCCCCTTCAGGAGTATGTCCAGGTATGCACAAGCAACAAAATGAAGCAATCATCAAAGATACCCCTTCAGCAAAATGTCCAGGTATGCACAAAGACCAAAATGAAACAATTCCCCAAGTGACCCCTTCAGTAACATGTCCTAGTATGCACTAAAATGAAACATTTCCCCAAGCAACCCTTTAGTAAAATGTCTAAGTATGCACAAGCATCAAAATGAGGCATTTACCCGAGTGACCCCTTTAGTAAAACTGCCAGAGTATGCAGAAGCACCAACTGATCTCCTCTCCATCTCCATGTTTGCTAAGAAAACTGATGCTTACTGGCATAAGTACAGAGCTATTTACACATGTATTACGCAAATGGGCTCATTATATAGTCATGACTATGAATCAAATACTTATTCATGCGTGTAAAGCCCCTTAACAGCATAGTAGCTGCCCCTATCGCTTATGCATTAACCATGTTCTGCTTTTGCAATACAGCAGCAGGTATGTTTACAGCAGCTCCTTTGAATCCCTGTATACATGCTGACAGTCCAGGATTTACATATCCATGTATCACTGCTATGAAAATGCAAAGCCACTGACCTTACAGTGTAATATGTGGAAATTATCTGGGTTATAATTGTAATCTATTTATGTGATAGTTCATAAGTGTTTTTTATGAAAAAGGTGTTAAAGGAAAAGGGGGCAGGAAAGGTATTCATTTACATGGGGGTATTTGAGTGATGGGCAAGGGAATTTTGGTTTCAAGTTCATTAAAATTTTTTATAGACTTTCCATTGGTGGTAAGCTTCAGAAATAGTTTATCAGTAGTTATATTTGTAATTTTGTATGGACTGTATGCTTCAGGAATATTTATTAGTTCCTTGAGGAGACTTGTTTGAAGAGAGCATTGAGTAGGTCACTTTAACTTTGTTAGCATTTATTTTGATGTATTTGCTTCACCTTTGGAAATGTGATCTTTCATACATTGGTTACCGATGCCCCATTTCTAGTCTAGCAACACTTTGCCTCTGGTTTTAATTTCTGTTGTTATATTGCTTGTAAACCATGGTCTTTTCTTACTAAAGACTAATTGTTTTTGTAAATTCTACATGTCATGTTATGTTGTATGGCATTAGTACATTATAGAAACCTGAGAGTTCTTTTACTGGATCTTGATAACTGCATGGCTTTACTCAGTGTATGAATTATAGCTCCAATTACGATAGTGATTTTCTGACTCTATGATGGAATAGGTTAATATGAACCTGGTGGTTTATCATTTTTTTTAATTTCCAGGTAGTATGACTTGAACAATGGTCACTCACTATGGATAACAGAATTTGGAAGGGCCAATAGTTTATCAGATATGTTTGTGATAGCACCATCTAAGATTAAACTTTGCCTTTCATATGATTGGACCTGTTACTTTCTATCACAATCTGGGTCACATTATTTGTTGCTAGATTCCATTTAAGTAGTTGTTCTATATGACTTTTCCAGTCAATGTTTAGGTTTCTAATAATTGTCAACTTACGTCATTTGATTTTTGATAGCATAATGTCCAGAGTTTCTTACATTTGGCTGGTGGAAGGTGGTGGGGGGAGAATATAAATTGTGGCAATGAACAGTTTTGCATTGTTGCCAGTTGTCCCTCCCTTTATTGTCCAGCTGGGACTACCAAAGGTAGCATTTTTACTGGCCATTACATGGGGGATGAAAATGGCTTCTTCATCAGCTAATGTTACTACAGCTCCACAGACTCTCTCTCACTTTATTGACCTTGAATAGATGCTACTTCTGAGAAATATCTGGTGACATTCATCTGGCTGCCTTTAACCATAATTCAGTGAAATATGTTATTTATTATTATAGATGGCTAGTCACACCCCCAGTTCTGTTCCTTTGTTATGTATGACTGACTGATTAATTTCATGTGGAGCCTCAGCTAAATCAAAAAGTAATATATTAATTGGCTGTATATTGGTATAAACAGTCTACAAGATACAGACAGCAATTAATGTATACAGAATATGTTTATACTTCAATAAATGCAGTCTGAAGTTTACAGACAAGTAACTAGTATTTTGAGAGTACAGAATAGCCAAGGATCTTACAATGAAAAGAAATAAATTTAGATAATGACTAGTGTTATCAGCCATTGTGGGATTTGTCAGTTTGGATTATATTTTGCAAGCTTTGACATGTCTGGGTGCCTTCAAGTAATATAGTCTGAGATGTAGCAATGGCAGTAACTTTACTTAGTGAGTAGGCTTTGAACTGGGATTCAGAATTAGCACAGAAAGAGAAAGGTTTGAGATTGTGAGGCAGTGTTTGCCAGATTTTGGAAACTATTAAAATAAACCGTGGTTAGAGAAGTCATGCTAAGTTCTAGGTGTTTGCGGGGCAGGTCCTGAGTAGGACTGACTTCTCCTAGACCAATACCTTAACTTTAAGCACAAAACATGCTGTTTAATTTAATATGTGCTATTTAACTGCACCCTAATATGACTATATTCATTTTTTTTGCCTCCAACCCTCACTCTGTTTCAAAATACAAGTCTCTCTCATATAATTTCTCAATACTGAAAGATCGTCTACACATTAACTGCTAGACATCTCTCTCTCATTTAACCATATCTATCTGCAGTACTTTCTTGCTTCCCATCTCAGTTGTTCAAAGTACCCAATTTTATTACTCACAAATATCTACTATAATATTTTAATGTAACTTATATTTATCCAATGTATGTCAATGTAAGGTCAGCACCACATTACAGGATTTGAATTGTGTTCATGTACTTTATTGAAAGGTTTTGTTTAATCCTATGTCTCTATACTGCAGTTGTTATCTTATGTGACTTTTATTCTTTGTATTAATTCTTGGCATTGTATAATTGTTGTTTGCAGCTTTTCTTCCCTGTTCTCCAGTGAAAACTGTGTTTTTTTTTTTTTTTTGCCTACTTAGACTTTCCTAATCATCAAATGGAAATACATAAATGCATATGGAAATGGATGGGATGCTGGGGATGAGTCTGCCATGAAAAAGTGAATGTGTCTTG
Source organism: Protopterus annectens (assembly GCF_019279795.1). Taxonomy (NCBI): domain Eukaryota; kingdom Metazoa; phylum Chordata; order Ceratodontiformes; family Protopteridae; genus Protopterus; species Protopterus annectens. The sequence continues at coordinate 845,372,010 of NC_056748.1, read as the reverse complement.
TTATAGCACTTTGAATGATAGGCATCATAGTAAGAGATCTGCTCTTTGCTTAACTGATAATCGCTTGGCCTTCTTGATTATAAAGCAGTGGTGTACATTCCTAAGGTAGCTGGTTATGAAACTGATGGACTGATTGTAATGATGCTGGGTTATTTAGGTGATGCACTTATTATGTGTAAGCAATGCCCCAGCTGGACAGGAATAATACCTTTACCAACTGCTTATCCTGCTGGAATGTAAAGGATGCAAGGTGTTTTATGGGTCCAGAATAGAAGATGATTGATTTTAAGCCTACGTTTCTTGACATTAAGCTCAAAATTTAGGTTTGGATAAAGCCAGACACCAAAGAATTTGAAAACAACTGATGTTGTTTCAATGAAATTTTTATGGTCCATGATTTCTAGCATTATGAGGCATCTTGAGACTTTGTGGCTGGTTCCTGATCCATGAGCATTTATGAGGAGCATGTGATATGTGGAGTAGAGAATGAATCAGGACTGGACGTTACATCGCCTGCTTCTACTATCAGTAGGACTGAGCAAATATGTAGATCTTTGTGTGTCCATTTTTTAAGGTCAACACTGAGCATTATTTTAACAACCATTTTTTAATGGGAATAAAGTTCCCTCTCTTGATGGCTGGAATGTAGGAAAACTGAGACGTCCACCATGTGTGCACATTAACAGAACCTTTAGAGCTCATCATAGTGGCTCTATTTTACTGTTTATACTTTTTTGTCTTTGGATTCAGGGGCATATTGGCTCATTTGGTGGACAGATGAATAATATAAGACAAAGCAGTTTGGACTTCTTGCTACTGAAGTCTTCAATTATATATTTTGATATTTCCAGATTGTGTACCTCAAATGTAATACTAAATCTGAGTGGGGTACTATTTTCTCCCATTCCACAGTTTATGACCCCCCTTTCTATCTTGTAGCTTATTTGAATACTATATGTTTCATAGAAGAAATGCATACTTGAGTTTTGTCTGCTGGTTTCTAAATCTACTATTTAAATCTACTATTTATTTATTTATTTATTTATTTATTTATTTAACATTTGTTAACCGGGAAAGTCTGACTTGGAACAAAGCAAATTTTAGTGGAGGCCTAGGGAGAAATGTTCCAGATGCATGTCTTTGTAATGTGGGAGGAAACCGGAGCACCCAGAGGAAACCCACATGAATGCAGGGAGGACATGCAGACTCCGCACAGAAGACACCACAGCCTAGAATCGAACCAGAAAACCTCTTGCTGTGAGGTGACAGCACTACTGCTGCACCACTGCACCATCCAACAGCTACTAGATCAGTAGTAGTTTGCAAGCCAGAAACTGTAAACTTTGAATCATGTTTTGCTTTTAGGTTTCATATCAGTACCTTGTAAGATTAATGTTGAAAACTACTAGTCAATTTAGTTATTACTTTAGTATATGGTAGTCACTTTCTCATTGATTTATGTCTCCTGTCTCAATGGAATTCATAAATTCATATATTTTCTGCACATTTTACTGCAGTTTATGTATATTTCCATTTCCTCCCATCATCCTTATTTTTCTGTTGTGACACTGAAATTAACATAAGGCATAGAATGCACCTTAAAATTCCTATGACCTTCAAATTCCTTCCCCAATTGATTTAAATAGGTAAAAGTTGCCCATCTCAATGAATGAAACACAAAAAAGTACTTTAGGGAAATCTAGGGTTTTTAAACAAAATAGAAAATATTGTTATATCAGAGTGTTTATGGAGAAATACATTGTTATCAGTCTCTAAAATATTTTGTATCAGAATGCTCGTTATGTAACATGGTATTACCATTCTTACACTATTATTTGTATCAAAATGCTTTTCTATGGAACACGTTGTCATCACTCCCTCTCTATTAACTTTTATATCAGAATGCTTGTTTAAGGAATACATTGCCATTCACACACTCATGTTGTAAATCAGAATAATGGCTTAGGAATGCATTGTTATATTCCCCTTTCTTTTAGTTTCTAAATCAGCATGCTGGATAAAGGAGTACTTTGTTATCAGTCCCACACCATTAGCTTGCTCAAACCTTTATGATTCCTGTCTCAGAGACTTCCCATACTCTGGAACAAACTACCTGTCTATATCAAACAAAGCTCCTCATTAGCACTCTTCAAGAAAAATCTTGATGATTGGATGGGAAATAGGAAATTCACCCCAGGGATCACTTCTGTGGCTCTGCTTGACAGGGGCACAGGAAAATAATTTTCTTGGGTGGCAAAAGCCAAGGTACCGTTTGGCTAGGCTTATATAGGCTCTAGGGCCAATAGCCTAGTACCTACCTACCTATGAACCTATGAACATAGCTGGTACACAGATCGCATATGCATGGTGTTAATTCCTTTAGCTGTAATTTTTTTCTTTTTTCTGCTTGGGATAGATTGCTTGACTGGACCTCACAAAAATAAACAACTGACTTTACTTAAATCCTCCCATCCATCTATCCAGAGCAACAACAGAGCTTGCTGAATCTAATATTATGCCAATAGCAGGGATGTTTACAATTAAAGTCTTAATTACAAGCACTGAACTCCAGAAAATATTACTTTTGTAAGTACTTTAATGCATGCTTGATGTACCTTACATTATTAGTAAACTGCTAATCCTGACACTACCTAAAGAGTAACTTATTCCACTTTATTACCACTTCAAATAATTGCTTTATTCATGTCCCATTCAGTCTTGAATTCTGGCATTGTTTCTGATGCATTCGTCTCTGTAAATAGTCTGTTACAATTCTGTGCTGGTATTGTTCTTTTAGAAAAGTCTGTACTTTCTTGTATTCCTTGAATTTTCCTAAGCTTCATACACATTTCTGTCACTATCTTTTTTCTTCAAGCAAGACTACAGATGTCTGACGGTAGTCACAGGTGCAGTCATGCAAGTCATATACAGCTATATTCTACTCCCTGCAGAATTTCTCCTATGTTGGCATCAATGACTGAAAATTATCAAATACGAAAAGAACCAGGAAAAATAAGGAACATTTCTGAAGACACACTTCAACTTTGTTTATTTATTTTATAAGTAAAACATCTGTCACACTACTGCTTAAGATAGGACTGAAACTCTACATTGCAATGCGGGGGAAGGAAGTCTTTCATGTAAAGATAGTTATAAAGTCAAGAGTTTTACCAAGTACTTCCAACAGCTGGCTGCATTCTCAAAGTGTCGGTTGGATGTATGTTTGTTTCAAAAGCAAGACAGTTTATTTTTAAAAGTCCAGTGAGATGTTTAATGCCTTTTATGAATTTTATTCATGAATTGCTTAGTGACATTCAGATAGACTAAATTATCTGAAAAGTCTTGAGTTAGCCAGCCAGTTGTTCCTGACAATCTTTCTGATATTCTATAATGATCAGAAATTAAGGTTTTAGATTTCTTTTAACTTTTGCAGTAACATACTCTTAACTGGGAACAATTGTATTCCTTTTACTGTTTAAACTCTTCCGCTGGAAATACTACAGAAAGACAGATGAGATATTTTTAACTTGAAACAAGGACTGTCATGTCATTCTTAAGGCTGGGAGTTCTTCTGTGTGACTGATACTGTTTAAATCCCTATTTTTTTGGCCTAGGTTGAATTACCCATATACTGTGAACCCTCACCATTGTGTACGCATTTTTCTTCATAAAGCACTTTAGTATATCAAACTGTACCTCCTAACCCATTTGTTGTCCTTTGCAGGACTTCACTTTCGCATCACTAAGTCTCTGTCAGATCTATTCCTTCTGTCTTCTACGTCCTTGTAATTAACAGAATTCCATTAAAATTAGTTTTATTAGCAGCCAATTAATTTGAACTATTCATGAATGTCCTTCTCTTTAATCATGCAATCATTTAGCTAATAATGAACTAATTAGTATTCTTGTTCTTCAAATGGATATGCATTACTTCGAGTAATATACATTTTGAATGAATTTACCTACTCAGTGCTATCCTGGTTTTCAAAAATAGCAACATGCATTAAACTGGGGTTTAATCTGAAAGCAGCATACACCAGGTACATAAAAAACATGGGGGTTCTTGTGCCAAGCACATTTAGCATAAAGGTGAATTCTTTTTTTTCCAAAACTATTTTTATTGATTTTAATTGTAACATAATACAATCACATAAAATCATGAGAGATAAAAAAAGTGAATCTAAAATTTAACATATATATGTCACACAATATATATATATATATATATATATATATATATATATATATATATACAGAAATTAACACATTTATAAAAACTGAAGTATATACAAAGACATCCAGTGAAATCATTAGAAATAAACTATTATTTTCTGTTTATATCATACATCACAGATAAGAAAGGAATGAATAAAATGCACTTATTATAAAAGTTAATACTTTTTCAACACGTTTTGCAGATTGACCCACAAATGATGATCATATGTTTTCCTAGTTGTTCTAGAAATTATGTTTTTTAATTGTAAATTACATACATCATTTAATAGATTTTTGAACTCAGAAAATGTAGGAGGAGATCCAGATTTCCAATTCTTTGTTATGGATTTCCTAGCCATCGCTAGTATTGCCCAAAGTAAGGACTTTGTTTTTCTAACACATAGTGGAACAGGTGTATTAAATATAACCAAGGATTTGCTTAAAATAAAGTTGTCAGTGAAAAGTGCCTGTAATAAATTATTTACATTTCCCCAAAAGATGTTTAAAGTCGGACAATCGTAAAACATATGAGCCCAATGTCTATATTTGATTTACATGTATTACATATATTTTGTTTTTTGTTAATTTTGTCCATTAATTGAGGAGTGTAGCATAAAGGTGTATTCTAAGGGACCACAAACCTATGAATCTGAGTTTATTGCTGTATTTATGTTATGATACTACCTTCCTCTATGTATTCTTAGATATTGCATGTATGTGGTAGTTCTGGCCTATGTTTTGTGCTTTTTTTTATATTAAATTTTAAGGCTACTTCTAAATAGATTTGACCCTTGTGTTTTAATGGGATTGTGCTTCTGATTTAAATGAACTTGTATTTATAATTTGTTCAGAAAATCTCAGGTATATACTCTGAAAGGTCCATGTTGAAGACAACCTGATGGAAAGGAATACAGCTTGCTTTTCTCACAAAGAAATCCTCGGGAAAATAATGAGAAAATTACTGCTGAACTGAAACAGTCTAATGGAATAAGGTGTGGCTTATCCATGGAGGAATTAGCAGAAATACACATTTACCTGTCACCTATAAATTTATAAAACAAACAAAAACACTTCACACTGTGAAAAGAAGCAAGAAGTGGATTAGTTAATATTGTATGGCATTCTTTTAGGTTCAGTGCAAAAGACCGAACATAACTTTTTCATATCAAGAGAAAAGCCCTTATGCTCTGCTGGGGAATAAGAACATGTGTAGATTTTAAGGGCTAAAGGTCCTTAATAACTACAGATCACCAGCCACTCACTCAATGACATTTTTAATTAAAAGAAATGTGTGTCTACAATGGCAGCAGCACTGGTCACATTTTTACCAGTTTATGGCAGTGAATTTAAAGGAATAATGTAGCAATGCAATGGGGAGAGACTGCTACATCTGAAGGCACAATAGCTGCACACTTTGATTATGGGTGATATTCTGTGTATCAGTCCCTGTATAACTGTCGCTGACTAACAGACTTACTGAAAAAGAGACTTGAAATGACCAATAATTTCCCAGGCTCTGAGATCATAATCCAAAGGATGTCTGTGGAATGACTATTTTTATCCAACATTCTCAGACAGGAATAAACAGTTATGGACATGCTAAGGAAATTTGATATGTGCAATCAGTGGGTTACAACTTTCAGCACTGCATTCCACATCAGACACCCAATTCAAAAGGGCACTTTGGAACTGGAGAAATGGCAGTACCAGATTGTAGTTCTGTGTGATGTCATGGCACGGGCAACATAGTAGAAACAAGACAAGAAGCTGAAGAAGCTGAAGTATGCATCCTATGGTATAAAATGTGTTAATGCCCCTCTGAAATTGGCTGACAACTCCATGCATCTCCAGGAATGATTGAAAACTTCATGTCAACATATTCATATTGATTGTGGAGGGGCCATTCCTAAGCTTTCTTTCCATAGGGCAGTATAAACACATGCACACGCGTGCGCTCGCACACACACACACACACACACACACACACACACACATATATATATATATATATATGTATATAAATATACATATATATATGTATATGTATATATATATATATATATATATATATATATATATATATATATATATATATATATATATATACATATACACCTTCGAGTCAGAATTTGACATCTGTTTAATCAACCGCATCTATTTGACTAAGCAGATGGTCAACATTTGTGCAAGATCTGACAATTTTCAGAATTGGGGATATTCCCTTTCCTTTATAATGTGTGACAGACAGTACATATAATTATCAGGGGGGTGTAGAGAGTAGAAGGGAACTTGCCCTCATGCAGAAGCAATGCATTTGATTTTAGTTTAAATAAACTCATGTTAGGAAATTAACTTATCCCACTGTAGCGTGATCTTGGAGATGGTATATTTAATTTATGGGGGTGTGGTGGACTGAGCCCCCCACATGGGTGGTGCAGGGGGCCCTGCAGAAATGTAGTAGAAAGTGTGTTTGTTAGTTAGATGTTGTAGGTGGAAGGGGATCTTATTTACTTGTGCAATGTAGTTTTCAATGTTATGAAGCACACTTTCAATGTAATGAGTTTTCAATGTTCTGGGTTTTCAATGTTTTGAATTTTCGATGTTCTGGTCTCAATGTTATGAAATTAAACGTTATGAAATTTCAATGTTATGAAGTAGACACACACACACACATATATATATATATATATATATATATATATATATATATATATAGTGAGAGAGAGAGACATAGGACCAAGCCAGAAAGGCCTTGGTAAAACAGAACATTATCTATGACAATTTACAAAACTCTTTTCATGAAGATATTATGGGAAATATATAAATTACCTATTAAGAACATACAGGTGATCCAGATCAAGGGCTATTGAATGTTTGGTGATCCACATGTCTTCATTGGACTCAACAGTGCAGTAACATATCCAGTTTAGATATACACTGAAACATTCAACTTAAGAAAGGTCTGACATCCATTACAATAAGGCTGTGCCCAAAATAAGGCATAATGAATATAATATGTGTGTTTCTGTCGACACGTATGTATGAGTTGAAAGAAAACTGCAGGCTTGTCTCACACTTTGTGTAACTTTGGTAAAATAAAAAGAAAACCAAAAGTGATGATGGAGCACTATATCACACAAAATGAACTTTAATTCATTGGTTTAGCGCTTTCATTCCAAGAATTAGGCCTTCATCAGAATAAAGTATTAAAAAACTGTCTCATTTTTATACCATCATCAATACACATCACACCAATCAAATCTCATTTTACTTAAACTTAATGTAAAAACTGTTTAAAATGTGTTTGAATAAAAATGCATTTTAAATAAAGGATACATTTCTAATAAACATATAAACTATTTACATTTGTTGTAATAAGCTTTTCTTTTCAACACAACTTTATAGTTGACACCATTGTTAAGCCCTGGTGCCCTGCACGCACCTAATAAAACCTGCCATTTAAACTCTCTAAAATCTAGTTCCCCATCTCTGTCTCCATTAAAGCCCAATGGACATGATCTATAACTGTAAAAAGAAACTTAACACTGTTATTACTACTCACACAGTTTAAAGTGTGCTTGTAAAGAGCATTATCTAAATTGTTCTTTTTGATGGCATAATACTGTTCATACATTCTGTTTTTAAGCTGCCTATTGGTTTTCCCAGTATAGAATGAAGAACAGGTGGAGCATTTTGCCATGTATACCACAAATGTAGATTTACAATTAAAAATGCCTGGAATGTGCCACATCTTGCTTTGAGTTGCAACATTAAAATATTCTCCCTCTGAAATGTATTTACAAAAATTGCAACTTTTACATTTAAAAGTACCTATGTTGCCTTGAGGCTTTTTTCTTTGTCCGCTTTCTAACATTTCTTTGAAATTCCTTCCTCTTGTGTTAACAAACATGGGGGCTGCTCCTACTACCATCTGAAGATCACTATTTTAAACTAATATTCTCCAGTTGTTGGATACTGTTTTTAATTTCTTTACTGTCTAAGGTAAAGGTGAACAATATGGACGTTACCCAATCCTTCTTGTTTCATCTGTTTCCACTAAGCCCCTCCCTTTCACATGTACTAATGTCTTGGACTATTCTAGATTTTTAAATCTAGAATGCAATTCCTGCACTAACAAATCTAACTGTGCTTCATCGTTTGTAAGTCTCTTAAGCCTTACTAACTGCCCCTTTATAATGTTATATTTCACATAAGTGGGATGCATACTAGAGTAACTCAAAAGACCATTGCTTGCCACATTCTTATAACTGATGCAGGACCCCAAAAAATCTTTACCTTCCTCTTTAATAACTTCTAAATCTAAGAAACATATCTTACAATTATCCCAGCTACCAGTAAAATGTAAAAAAGAGGTACTATTGTTCATGTCAACAATTATCTGTAAGAGCTCAGTTTGTGTGCCTCTCCAAATAAAAAACAAATCGTCAATAAAATAATAATAATTTACAATTTTCTATCTGTTGGTAAACTTGGACATAATGTTGTTTTCCCAGTAAGCCAGAACTAAGTTGGCATAAATGAGAGCCATCCTGGCACCCATCACCATCCCCTTCGTTTGCAAAAAATGTTCGTTGTCAAACATGAAGTAATTGTATGAAAGAATATTATCCATACATTCCAACATGAACCTGTACTCTTCTAATTCATATTCTCCACTGTTGATTAACAAATTTCCACCCCACTCTAACCCCACGTCATGAGGAATGCAGGTGTATAAAGATGCCACATCAACTGTCACCAGAAAATCACCAGCTTCAACCTTAATTTTATTGATTTTACTTAAAAAATCAAAATAATCCCTAATAAAGGAGTCTGTCTTCTGCACTATCTCAAGCAAAGTTCTATCTATAAACTTGGAATATGGCTCTAACTTCGATGCTGGTGAAGAAACTATGGGCCTATAAGGGGGACAGTGCCCATCCTTATGTATCTTTGGAATACCAAAGAGGTGCCCTATCCTGGGTTTGTCTACTACAAAAAACTCATACATGTTCCTAGAAATCAAACCTTCTGATAAGGCTTCAAAAAGCCAAGAGTCTATTCTTTTATACGCTTTTAGGACATCACCTTTGGAAACCTTTTTATATGCAGTTTCATCTGCTAATAATAATTGCATTCCCTTTACATTATCATCAGAATTTACTATGACCATTGAACCCCCTTTGTCTGCACGCATGACCCTGATGGAAATATCATCCTTAATGGAGCTGAAAATCATTTTCAGTTCTACTGTCATATTATAACATTTTCTCTTGCTTCTTTTGTTTAACAAATCTCTAATTTCTATTTCACACAATTCCTCAAATGCTTTTAATACAGGGTGCAAGGGTGGGTTAAAAGTGCTAGGTGTAACACTTGTGGTTTTCTTTTTATGTATGTATGAGTAATATATATTTGTATGTGTCCTTTCTCACCAGTGATACTCACACACACACACACACACACACACACACACACACACACACACACACACACACACACACGTACACACACAAATAAACACTGGGCTAGATTCTAAAAGATCTGGTCTCAGTGCAAGTAAGCCTCGATTCCGAATGACTGGCTATAGGTGACTTACTTCAATTGTTGCGTCTTTTGGCTTTTCTCGGTTAGGGGGTCACCACAGCGGAACTCCAGTCCGCTAATGATTGGCAGTAGATTTTTACGTGCCGAGTTGCCAGCCCTGATGCACATCCTTCAACAAAGCTACGCCCATTCACGCATGTCTTCACACAGAAGATGCTTTAATTAGCTGAGAATTGAACAGGACATCTTACTGTGAGATGACAACGCTACCGCAGCTAGGTGACTTACTTCAGTGTAAGGCCTATTTACAAATGGGCCATATTCCAAAACAGCTGTTCTCAACCTGCTCTTATTTTAAGTGGTAACTTACAGTAAAAGCGAGTCTTTTGTAATTGGGAGCACTGATATATATATATATATATATATATATATATATACACACACACATATATATATATATATATATATATATATATATATATATATATATATATATGCGTGTGTGTGTGTGTGTGTGTGTGTGTATGTGTGTGTGTTTGTATATAGATAAGAGAGAGAGATACATACACACACATTTAATCAAAATGCATATCTGTGGATATTTTTGATACAGCTTTGAGGAATTGTTAAAATCGGGTTGTTCAGGAATATCGCATCACTATCAGTACTCGACCGCCGCTTACTGTGTTCTGCTTGTAGGGACATATAGTGGATGCCATCTGAGCAATGCGCAGTGATCTCATGTTGCATCTCTAATTGTGAGAACAGCTCAGTCACTATGAGGAAACCATCTTGCACTGGGCAGCACTTTGGATTTTTCTTACAAGAACTGCCTACAAACAGAGTTGGCGGCAGCAGCAGCAACAATAACTGTGATTAAGAAGGCCTGGGTTTCACCGATCCGTTCTGTGCCTTGAGCTTGTGCTAATAGAGAAAGATGAAAACAGTGTTTACAAGGGTAACATCTATTTATCTCATCTATGGCACAAGCTTATTTGATCAAAAAAGTAAATTTAACCAATGCATGAACTCCAACGAAAGTATTTAGAAGAGAATACTTGTGGTCTGCAAGAATGTTAACGACAAACTCATGTTATTCCACATCACTCAAAATTGTTATAAAATTTGTTTAAAAATGAATGCACATTACACAGCATCATACCTCTCAACTGCGCAGATGTTTGCAGAATGTCCAATTTTTTGCCTCATAAGTTTGGTCTGTTTTTTTTTTCATAAAATTGTGGTTTTATGGAAAATTAGTGGCAAATTGTTGAAGACTGAAGTTAGAAAATAATGACAGACATTTGAGTTTCAGACTTCACACCCTTCAGAAAATTCATGCTAATGCAAACTGTTATTCTAGTAGCTTTCTCAGTTTATAAGAGCAATATTTAAAAATTGTCCCTATTTTTGGGCCTTCATCACACTTTTATTCATGTCTTTGTCCAGTTTTTTGCTCTAAGAGGTTGGTTGGAGGTATGCAGAGCATTAGAACATTTCATTCAACACCTTTTTCCTAACAATGCTAATACAAATTCAACACATTGGTATTGACAGACATGGTCAGATAAAGTACCACTCATTTTAGACTGGTTGTTTGTTAAATACTACAGTGCTATTTCACAGGTACATTACATGTGAACTTGAAACAATTTATAGATAAAATACTCTATTCTTTTAGTAGAATGAAATATCCATTTCAGAACTGTGAAGTTGTTCAAAATTTTGAGAATGCTTTTACATTTACTTCATCTTGAAACAGTAACAAGCAATGAGAGAGAGAAACAGTTTTATGAAATAGGCAGTTATAGCTGATATTATACGTTCATAGGTTGGTACTAGGCTATCGGCCCTAGGGCCTATACAAGCCTAGCCATAACAATTCTGTGGCTATTTCTTCCTACACTATTTATTTCCCTGGACTCCTGTCTAGCAGGGCGACTGACATGATCCCTGGGGTGAATTTCCTTTCTCCCATCCAGTCATTAAGGTTCCTTTTGAAGAGGGTCAAAGAGGTGCTTTGCTTGACATGTATGGGCAGTCTATTCCAGAGTCTGGGGAGTCTCTGGATCAGGAACCTATCCCTCCAGCATGTTTTGTTTATTGTGATGACAAGGTTTAGATCCCTGGAGCATGTGGCTCTGAGGGATTGGGATTTCTTTAAGTGTAGCATGTCCTGCAGCTCTGAATTTGACATGGCCTTGGATGTTAAGCAGAGATCGCCTTGGAGTAGACGATATGTGACAGAGTATAGCTGGAGTTTTTTAAGGCGGTCAGCATAGGACATCTGCTTTAGGCCTGTGATTCTTTTAGTGAGGAATTTCTGCGGCCTTTCCAGTTGTTGCAGATGTCTTGAGAGGTACATACCAAATGGAACATTGCATTCTATAATGGGTCTAATGAGGGATGAGTACAGTGGGACAATGACCTCCTTTTTTCTGGATGAAAATTCTTTAGTGATGAGGTGTGCCACATAAAAGGATTTCCTGACTGTTGTGGCGATGTAGATATTGAAAGTGAGACCACTGTCCACCTGTGTCCCTAAGTCTCTTATCACACTTTCGGTGTTTAGTGTACTGCCACCTATGTAGTAATTCATGGGTACATGTTTTTTTCCCAAAGGGGATAATTATATATTTCTTGGCATTAAGCTTGAGCCCATGGCTCTGGCACCAAGCATCTGTTTCTGTAAGGCCCTTTTGTAGAGTATCAACATCATTTGGGGATCCAGTAATGGCTGCCAGTTTGCAGTCATCTGCAGTCTTTGTTAGCCAGAGTCCCTTAGTGTTGGCCTGTACTTCAGAGAAGCAGATGCCAAACAAGAGAGGTCCCAGGACTGAACCCTGAGGTACTCCACTTGTCACTTGCCTGGAGCTGGATTTGGAGTCGGCTACTTTTACAGTGTGGGTTCTGTCAGTAAGCCAGTTGGCAACCCATCGAGTGATGTAGGGATTAATGCCCAGCTTAGTAAGTTTATCTATGATTCCAGAGTGGGGGATGGTGTCAAAGGCCTTAGTGAGGTCCAGATAGGCTGTGTGGACTGCCTTACCCTCATCCACGGCTCTGGAGACTCATTCGAAAAAGTCAATCAGGTTCAGGAGACAAGATCGGCCCTTCACAAACCCAAACTGGGTGGGGTCCAGTGTTTTAAGGTTGCCAATGTCTTTATTTATAAGTACCATGATAATATGTTCCATGGCCTTGCAGATCAGGCTCATCAGACTGATGGGGCGGTAGTTCCCGGGATTCAAGGTGGATCCCCCCTTTTGGAGTGGGATAACTGTAACTGTGCACCACTCAGTGGGCATGAAGCTTGAGGTGAGGGTATGATTAAACATGACACTTAGGTGAGGTGCCAGTTCATTTTGTAGTTCATGTAGTACACAGCCCAGGATGTCATCTGTTCCCATGGATGCTGTATTCTTAGCTTTGGAGAGTGCTTTTTTACCTGTGTGGTCATTATTACCGGAATTTGGCAATCTTCCGGTAGTGAAATGGGCCATTTAGGGGGTGAAAGGGGGGTGAAGTTGGCACTGAATCAATCAGCCAGGATATTGGCAATATCCTTGGGATCAGTATATTTAATGCCATTCTGTTGTAGCTCAGAGCAGATCTGAGCATTGCCATTTAGATTCTTGACATAGTTATAGAATGCCTTTTGGTTGTCTTTGGAATCTTTGACAATTTTTTTTTCGTAACTAGCTTTGGAGGATTTTATGAGGGACCTCAGCTTCTTACTGAAACTGGTAAGGGAGTTTTTTGCATCCTGGGATTTTCCTCTTTTCTGCAACAGTTTCTTCCTTTTTAACAGTATGATTTAGTCTATTTATGTTTTAATTTATTTATTCATTCATTCATTCATTTATTCTTTGTTGACTAGGTTAGTCCCAGTAGGTTAGTGGCATCTTTTCAGAGGAGACCTGACATGGTATTTATATTATGAGGGGAAGATATGGCTAGGGCATTCGGGAACTTCCCCTACTCTTTTCAATAGGTGCCATGGGATCTTTTATGTCTACCTGTGGGGCCACCGCCTCATGCAGATGGGGCCCCAGTTTAACATCTCATCTGAAGGATGACATAATCAGGAGTGCAGCCTCCCCCCTTATGCTGCACATGATCTGTCTGGTGTGGGAATTAAACCCATAGCCTTCTAAACTAAAGGTGAGTGTGCTACACTAATGTTATCTTATACATATAGGCAGAAGTACATTTGAAAATATAATCTTACTTTAGTGCATGTAATTGTACCATATATAATAACTGTTTATATAAAATGTGACTGCTTTTTGGGGAACCAGTTACTATAGTCTTAGGTTTATAGGTGTGTACTATTCTAATGACCACTGGGGCCTTTATAAGCTTAGACATGCAACCCAAAAGTTTCCCATGATTTATTATGCCTTGAAGTTTTATTTTAATGGGGTATATGTTAACTAGGGCATGATTTAATTGCTGTCTATGTCAGTCAGAGACAAATGTGCCAGACAAAGGTGAATTTCCAGTTTCCAGTAGTCTAAGTTACTCTCCAATAGAATTAAGGAAGGGCTTTGTTTCACATTCATGGGAAGCCTGTTCCAGTGAAGGGGAATTCTCTCAGACATGCACCTGTCCCTCTAACATGCCCTGTTTATATTATAATCAAAGTTTAAGTCCTTTGCTATAGTAGCACTGATGTTACACATTTTGGGGATATGCAAAACTTCCTTTACAGCAGATTCCAATGATGCCTTGTATGCTAGGCATAGATTATCTCTCAACAGTCTGTAAGAAACACAGTATAGAGATAATGCTTTTAGACAATCTGCATAAGGCATTTTGCTTATGTCCTGTATTCTTTTTTGTGTGGAACCTCTGTGGATGTTCCAGTTATTGCATGTGTTGGTCAGGCACATACCTAAGCATCTATATTTTCAATGATGGGTCTAATGAGGGCTGAATATAGTGCCACAGTGGCTCCCTAGAAATGGATGCTATGCCTTTACTTATAAGCTGAGCTACATAGAATGATTTTCTAACTACCTTGGACACATGTTGGTCAAAAGTCAGGTTACTATCTACATGCATTCCAAAGTCCCTGACTACTGGGTCTACTCATAGGGGTGTTTCATTAATTGAATTTCCAAAAGTGGCCAACTTTCCAAAAAGTACTATTATGCATTTCTTGCAATTGAGTGAGGTGTGGGTTTGGCACCAGTTATTCATTTGTGTTAGACCTTCCTCTAAGGTATTTGTGTCTTGGGGGATTCTTTGACTGTTCCTAGTTTGCAAACATCTGAAAACTTCATCAGCCAGAGGCACCTGACGTCCAGGAAGTAGATGCCCCGAGGAGCTCTGCTTATGATAGGCATCTTTGTGAAGGTTGTCTTGGATCCTATATATGAGCCGGCTGGCTATCACCACTATATGTGGGGGTTTATGCCTAATTCCATGTGTTTGATAAAAATGTCCAAGTGGGGTATTGTTTTAAATGCCTTAGCCAGGTCAGGGTAGGCAGTATACAACATTTTGTCCTCATCCATTGCTTTGGTGACCTACTCATAGAAGTCAACCAGGTTTTGTAGGCATGACCTGCCCTTAATGAAATAAACTGGCATGGGTCCAGTGGCTTAACATTTCTTATGTTATTATTAACCCTTTCTATGTCAATTCTTTCTGTGGATTTGCATATCAGACTAGTCAAATTGATGGGTTTATAGTTCTTGGGATCTGATGATGTCTCAGCCCTTATGCAGAAGAATAACCATTACAACCTTCCATTCATGTAACACAAAGCTTGTTTGGTGGGTATGGTTGAATAGTGACTCCTATGGCCCAGATAGGTCATATTGCAGGCTGTTTAAGAGGCATCCTGGGATATTATCAGGGTCTATGGCTGTGTTTTTGGCCTTAGAGAGCACATTTAGGACCTGTTTCCTATTGATAGTTTAAATACTTGGGATCAACAGTTCAGAGTAATGGGGAGTGTGGAAGAGAGGTGAAGAAGAGAGTACAGGATGGAGTGGGTGGAGAAGAGTGTCAGGAGTGATTTGTGACAGACGAGTACCAGTAAGAGTGAAACGGAAGGTCTACAAGAGGGTAGTGAGACCAGCTATGTTATATGGGTTGGAGACAGTGGCATTGACAAAAAGGCAGGAGTCAGAGCTTGACGTGGCATAGTTGAAGATGTTAAGATTTGCACTGGGTGTGACAAGGATGGACAGGATTAGGAATAAGTATATTAGAGGGTCAGCCCAGGTTGGAAGGTTTGGAGACAAAGCCAGAGAGGCAAGATTACGTCGGTTTGGACATGTGCTGAGGAGAGATGCAGAATATATTGGGAAAAAGATGCTAAGGATGAAGCTGCCAGGTAACAGGAAAAGAGGAAGGCCTAAGATAAGGTTTATGGATGTGGTAACAGAGGACATGCAGGTGGTCGGTGTGACAGAGCAAGATGCAGAGGACAGGAAGAAATGGAAACAGTTGATCCGCTGTGGCGACCCTAATGGGAGCAGCCAATAGAAGAAGAAGTTCCTATTGATAGTTGGTGGGGTTATGTCTGATGGTATTTTCAAAGTGGCAGATGGGAGGAGGAAGGTGAATTTGTCTGCAGACAGTTTTGCTATATCTTCTGGCTCCATTTTGAAATAGTTCAGCACACGGTTATGTGTCGTCTTTAAGGTTTTTGACATATCTAAAGAAGGGCATGTGATTGTCCTTGTCCTGGGAAACTATCTTTACTCCAAAACTGGGTTTGTTGCACTTAATTAGCCCTATTCATCTTGATGAAAGAGTTTTTATCTTTTTAGGTGTTGTACTTCCTAATTTTTACTATAAACGTTTTCTTTTATTGTATAACCTGTTTAATATTGAATTTTACCAGGGTGGTTTCTTTTTTTACGTTTGATTTAGGCTTACTTCTACTAGGCATAACAGCTTCTCTTTAACTATTAATATGGTTGTACAGAGTTTCTATTATTATTCTTAACCTCTTAGCACAAAAAATCTAAAGAAAGCCAAAAATAATGAGGAACAAAAACTCAAGAATAGGGATAACATTTAAACATTGATCTTATAAACTTAGAAAGTTGCTATAATAAAAGGTTTTGTGTTAACATACATTTTCTGAAAGATATGAAGTCTGAAGCTCAAAAGTCTGTCATTATTTAGTGACTTCAATCTTCAGTGATTTGCCAATAAAATAACAAACATTATGAAAAAAAGACCAAAAATATGAGACAAATATCTGGATATTCTGCAAAAATCTGGACAGTTGAAATGTGTGGTTTCTGTGAACAGTTCTGCATAGGCTGCATGTTATCTTGGTTTGGAGAGGCTTGAAAAATTGCACAGGTTATTCCTTAATGAGAGGTAGATTGACTTTGAAATAGTTCTTGATTTTTATTTCAAAGGAGACAGCTTTATGGTCTGAACTCCTCATGTGGGGGGGGGGGTATCTTCTCCCATATTTGTGAATACCAGGTCTAATATGTTTGCACCTCTAGTAAGGGTATGCACTAACTAATTCATGGTAATTTTATTAAGAAAGTCCAGGAATCTCTGTGCCTTCAAGTTTGTTGTTGTATACCTCTCCCAGTCTATAGAGGGTAGTTAAAGTTGCCCATGAGTAAGGTATTCAGTTGAATGCTGAGCGTCTACAGTAGGTCTAAGCATGACAGTTAACCTATAGCTTGCTATAATGGGACATTGACATGAAGAAACTCCAGTATGTCTTCCTGTTTAACCAACCTGAAGATATGCTTATTATTAATGTAGACTGAGGCACCGCCACCTTTTGCCCCTGCCTGTGCATTTGTTGGTCTAAATGTGTGGAAGGTACTGAAGCCTTGGACTGCTGGGATACTCTCTGTGGCTTTAAGTCATGTCTCAGTACCTGCACAGGTGTGTGGAGCTTCTTGTTTAGACTCCTGGCACTGAGTAGTAAAACCTTCAGATTTGATTTGGGTAGATTTTGCTGTGTTAAAAAGGTTTGTCAATTTGTCATTGCCTAGAAAAGGCTCTAAGAGGTGGACAATGTTCTAGCCAATATCTGAAAACCTAGTGGGGACAGGTGCAAACCATCCTTAGCAAAGCAACATGGTCAGTTTACTATATCATTGCATCCCATGCTGACAAATATTGTATCCCCTTAGAATGACATCAGAAACTAATCCAGTTGTCAAAGCTGATCATCTTTTGTTTGTATTATGGTATCAACTTTGGTGAAGGTAGAATGCTGCTCACTTCTAGTCACATACCAGCCTATGATACACTATTTTAAGAGCTCATAATGTCTCTCTTGATATTGTCTAGGGAGGTTTGTCTTAGGTCATTTACACCTACTTAGACCATGACTGTATCATACCGGTACATGTGGTGCAAAAGACGTGAGTGCGTGTGCACCTTGGTGGATCCTAACTCCTGATTGGCAGCTGACCTTTATTTACTACTTGTCAGTTTGTCAGATAATACAGTCCAATATGACTAATGTCCTGGGTAGTCTGTTGGTCTGCTTGATGGGTTTAAAAGTCAAGGATTCATTGGGTATGGCTTTATGTAAGATATTGTTTTTGTAGGGTGCTTTTGGGTTTGCTGAAGATGATTTTTGCAAGTGAAGTGTATAGGGGGCTATTGGTGTTTGAAGTATCAGTTACTCTACAAATAGAGACGAGGAAAAAAAAAGTCTTCTCGAAAATCATCGCAGCTAGTTAGAATAATCTACCCTAAAAAGTTTTACTTGAAGAAAGCTACAAATCTGCTTATTTTTAAGATCACATGTAGCTTAATATTCCAAAAATCATGTTTTTTTTTTTATTTTTAGTATTTAATCAGTGATATAGCAATAGCAATTGCACTTTATGTAAATATTCCTGTCTGTATATATCATATGACTGTTTTCTTTTCTTGTTTAATTATCTGTATAAAATTATACTATTATTTGTTAATTGGTAGTCTAATTGAGTCTATATCATTTTATCGAATTGCTATTCAGTGAATACCAATTCAACAAACCCCTATTTAGTGAAGAGCATTTCAGCAAATGACGAAATCTTTCCCAGGGTAAGAAAGCACTTTGCCAAAGGCACACTAGAACAGAAACCGCACAAAATCAAACTCACCTAAGTGGGGGACTTCACCCCACACACACACTCCCCAATATGGGGGACTGTGCCCTCCCACCAAACTAACTCTATATACCATCTCTGAGATTGAACTATGGTGGGGAAAAGGGCAAAATGATGGTGTTGGTCAAGTGCTTCCTTACCCTATGAAAGATTTTGCCATTCATTGAAATGCCATTCGCTAAATGGGGGGGGTCGATGAATTGCTATTTGCTAAATAGCAATTCAATAAAATGATATAGATCCATCTAATCTTCTTTTACTTATCAACAAAATAAACTGTTTAGTTTAGCATTCCTACTAACACAAGTTGCTGCACACTACTAACTACAAATGTATACATTTCTTGAAATGCTTGCATGCTTAACTCTTATTTATGGTATAGAGCTTTCTGTCCTTGCCATTTTTGCCAAGGTCTTGAATTAAAATAATCACTAGAGCAACACATCAACATAGTTAACAAATGTGAAGTCAATAAATAAGACTAAAACTTCATAGAAATATATGGATCCCTCTAGTTTGTCAAAGGCTTTAAAGAAACAGAAATCAATATGAAGGAGTGCTGGAAATGAATACATTTTCTAAAGCGCATATAAAATATTATTTTGATATCAGCTGTGAACTTTCAATATTAATTACAGTAGCAAAATCATGTATATGAGCCCTGAGCCATGCCAAATTCCAGAGTGAGCTAAAACTAATTAACATCAAGTGAATTTTCTTTGTACATCGAAACTGTAAGGATACCACTTACTTATAATGCTGTTATATTTGTAGTATAATTTGCAATTTCCTTAAAAATTAGATTATTGTTATAGAATTGTGAGTTATGCTGTGGGGAGGAATAGTAATTGAGCATGGACATTTTTCATGCACACGTTTAAAAATATGCTGGAGGCATGGTTTTGCAATGACAATGATTTCTAATGTTTTACTGCTGAAGAAAATAAAAGAACTGGATTTTCCTTGAGTTTGGTACTTTAGGCAAGAACAATAGATTAACACAACCTTAATTTCTTCTGATAGCTATTGTCTGTTATACTGCCATGTATCTTTATTGAGCAGCTATGTATGGAATCTCATTTTAATTGTGTTTTATACATATATATTTACATGCACATGCACATATATCATTGTCTCATGAAACAACTAATGCTCAAAACTAGACTGACTGACTTTTTTAAAATCAAAAATACCAAAATGAGAAAAAAATATGTGGGCGGTGTCAAGGCAATACACATACTATATATGTAAGGTTAGGAAATTAACTTTTTTCCACTGTAGTGCGATTTTGGAGTTGGTATATTTAATTTATGGGGGGTGTGGGGGGCAGAGCTCCCCACATGGGAGGTGCAGGGGGGCCCTGCAGAAACGTAGTAGAAAGTGTGTTTGTTTAGTTAGGTGTTGTCATAGGTGGACAGGATGTATTTACATATGCATTACAGTTTTCAATGTTATGAAGCACATTTTCAGTGTTCTGACTTTTCAATGTTTTGGGATTTAGATGTTTTGGTCTCAATGTTATGAAATTCAACATTATGAAATTTCAATGTTATGAATTAGACCCTATATATATATATATATATATATATATATATATATATATATATATATATGTGTGTGTGTGTGTTTATAAGTATATTAGAAAATTATTATAAAATGTCAATTTGCACAAGCATCTCTACACATTATATGATGCTAGTATGTTGACAGCACACTTTGAAAAAAAAAACTTGTTAAAATTACACTGATCAAAAAGGAAAATAAACACTCTCCTTTTGTGATCTGTGAAACAGCTAAAAAAAAAAAAAAAAAAAAAAAAAAAAAACTGACCACAGACACACCTCCAACACCTTACAAAATGGAGCTCACAGGAACGGTAACCCTATCCCTGCCTCTACCCCAAGCCCATCCGTAAAACATTACAGCATTACCATTCATCCCATTTGCTGCTACCATACATACATTTCTTCCCTAAAAGCAAGATTTAGAGTCTCTCCTTTTGTTCCATCCTGCACTTAATTATAAGCACATTTAACTATGTCTGACAGCTGTAAATAATTTGTGCATTCAGCAAAAGTTTGTGGTAACTGCACACACACACACACACACACATACACCCATAGATATTGAGATAAGAGGCTGTGAGACTGCTACAACATTTGTTTAATTGAGGCTAATATACTTACTTACTTTTGTTTATTTTTGTTAAGCCACTTTTTTGGCTTTTGAATTTTTGACAGATAATATGCTATGAAACTGCCTGTGCTGGTTTCTGGATGCCTTCAGCTGACGGTGTATAGTTATAATCTTGTGCCTTGCAGAGAAAAAGTTAATCACAAAAGTGAATTAGCTTTGTTAACCGAAAATTTTTATTCCTGACTTTTAAACAGTGTAGCTTTGAAATATAGTATTAAGGCAACTTATTTACACCTGTTTGTAGTTTAACTACTGAATCCATTCCATATTAGCAATTTAGTAGCTTTCAGTTTATTGATTAAAAAACATTGACTTGCAGTTGAATTTTTAGGGCCTTGCAGAAAAAGGTCAGTCTACATTGTCTCAAATGTGTAGGTTTGGCAGATTTATTTTCTGATTTATGGTTACTGTGCAACATTTTTGAACACCGACATTATTTAAGCCTTCTGTCCTATGCCAAGTATTTAGCTTGGTCTTTAATTTTTTAAAGCCAATTTAGTGTGAAATATAACCATACTGTTCATTTCTAAACTTGGGGTTGGATATATTTGCCTTTCTCTTCACATTCAGTAAAGCTAGCAATTGATTTATTATTTCTTTTCTAAACTTAAAATGAGAGTCTTGAAGCAGAATAAACAGCACAAGAGTGATTCTTACATGTATTGATTATCTGAGTGCTGCTAGATATAAGTCGATTGTTTATTATACACTTTAATTTGCTTAGTAAGTTATTCTGCAGCATAGTTGTGCTAGGAAGGAATAGCTGGCACTTAAAAGGATATGTTTAAACTACATTCAAAATATATGAACATATACAGTTTTGCCTTCAGTTAGTTAATGTTATGTTATGTGCAATCAAGTTGTTTGAGCTGCTTTGCTCAGTAGATCATTGCTTTGTACCTGCATCCTCAATACATTTCACAAGAAAAATTATGACTAGGTGATGTCAATATCAATTGGTTGGACATAACCTCTAACTAATTATCAACTAATTAATAGTCCCACACATTATAGCAAGACATCAAACTCATCAGAATGGATCTTAGTATCAGACCCTTTTAAATTCATCACTACGAGTATGATGTCAGACTCTCTCAGTGACCATTTCCCAATCTATACAACCAGACATCTCATACATCCACTTTAGCAGTATGTTTATTGAACAACACAGCAAAAACTGAAAGAAAAACCCAGCCAAGTTCAAGTTTTCACTGTGTGATACCTGAAACCTCTTGTAATATATGCAGTGATCCCTTAAGGGCATCAGCTGTTTCAGCTACATAGCTTCTGAATAACCATGACTTTTTTTTTGTTTGTTTTACTTTTTAAGTCTTTATAGATATATTCAGGCCAAGAAAACCAAACCTCACTTGTTGGGATATTTTGCAGGAACCTTAATGTTTATTAGCATCAGCTGGTTTTAAAGAGGATGAAACACATACGTCAACAGCTAAAGCACAATGTCCTTAAGGGGTCATTTGAATATAGCCCACAAACCTCCATTACAGGAGGTTTAAGGCATCACATAGTGAAAACTCTCTAGCTTGGCTTTTTTTTTTTTTCCTTACAGTTTTTACTGAATTGTTTGCCTTTGTTGTTTTTTCCCTTCGGTTTGGATGCTATTTTGGAGGCATCTTTATGTTTATGGGTATCAACTTGGTTTTAAAGACCCTGTGTGTCTACAGTATAGCCAAACATTCCATTTATGCTGTCCCGATGATGGCATTAAAAAGGCTAAAACATGCATGTCCACAGATAATGCAGCCTTCATTTTAGGAGGTTTAAGGTATCACACAGTGAAAACTCTACCCTGTCTCTGTCTTTTCTCAGTCTTTACTGAATGGTTTGTCTATGTGACCTTTTTCCACTTCGGTTTGGATGTTTATAACACAGCATGGAACTTGTCCAAGTTTAATCCAGCAATATTCATTATTACCCTACCATCTATTAACTGGTGCATCCTAAAAATCCTCTCCTTAGATAATTGTGTAAATGAATTCAGCACAACTTTTTCTAAATATCCTAAATAGCCTTGCACCTCCTAGAAGAAAGAGACTGAAAACAAATAATGTGATTTCACTATCCAGAAGGAGCAGAATGCTAATGCAGGATAGAGAAAAGATGTGGGAAAACTTCAGAATGCTCTGCAACTGTACTAAAATGTAAATAAATTAAGATAAAATATAGCTACATTCTGAATAATAGTGAGCACTACCCTAAAAAATGTTGGTCAACCATTAAAGAAATATTACATCCCAGCAAAAAATTCAACTCTAACCCTCGTCCCAATGATACACTATTCAAAACTGCAAAATAATTCAATCTTATTTCATAGATACCATAGCATCCTTAACCAGGATTTCCCGATATCTAATCCAAGCCATGCTCAACAGCCACATATCACCACATATACTTTCACCTTCAAACCTGTGCCCAGATCCTATGTAAAATTACTCTTAAACAAACTCATAATGTGTTCTATTTCAGCTAATGACTTTCCAAGTGAATACCTTAAAAAGAGCAGCCAATAGCAATGCCTATCCTGAGCCAGTCCTTATAAATAGATCAGTCCAGGAATCTCATGTTCCTTCTCTCTTTGGAAAAAAAATTGCAGATTATCCCTCCACACAAAGGACTAAATTTAACTGACATCCTTACTTTAGACACATTGTAATCGTATCCACTCCCTACCCAATATCTTGAAAAATTCATTAAAAAACAAATGCTAAACTATCTCCTGCAGGAAGAACTATCCCACACACAGCACAACTTCCATTCCTGTCATTAGCTAACATTGTACTTCTAACCTTTATAGATATGGTCAATACAGCTTGATATAACAGCAAACTAGTTGGCTTCTTATTTCTAGACAACACAGTTTGTCACAGCAAACATCTACATCAAGTGTCATCATTAGGTCTATCTCAGGCTACCCTTTTATAGTTCAAAAGCTACTTGTCTAATAGGTATCAGTCACTAAAACGATACTCTACTCTTTCTTTCCGTACATCCCTGTCACCAACAGTGTACCACAATGCTCCATCCTTGGTCACCTTCTCTTTAACATTCACACCAATGCCCTCCACACATCAAGCCTCCCTAATGCTATACACAGATGACTCTGACATATGCACAGCAGACATGTTGTCACATCTCCACATAATTATGCAGGAAGCTTTAACATGGCTTTGTGACTCACAAACTATACTCAACCCCCCCCCCCCCAAATATTCTAAAAAGAACAAACAAAGGCAATATTGCACACTCCCACATTACCACACTTACGGTGCAGGCAACAGATATTTTTGACTGACCCAAGGCCAGAAAATCTACCCACAGTATTTACTTACTTATTTATGTACACTTGACTGTTGAGCTGCAAAGTCCTCATTTTCAGTAAAGTTCTGTAAAAGTTTCAGAAACATTTAATTGCTTAAATCAATGTGTAGTGAAAAAGCCTTTGATATATTATAAATTACGATTGCAGCTGTGTAAAATGAAAAAATTAGAAGCGTAGTTAGGGTGGGGCAAGAGAGGCAACTGCACTGAGCACAAAATGTAGGGAGGAGTGTTATTGCAGTCAAAAATGAGCACTGTAGCACTCTGTGTGTGGTCTAAATGTAGCAAGAAGTTTGATAGTCTATCTATGCAGTGTAGCACTCTGTGCAGGCAGGATATAAACTGTAGCAAACAATTTCTTCAATTTTAAATAAGATAATATTGTAAAATATGTTGAAGGAGGTTTGGGAGCAGGCACCGAAATGGGACCTGAATAGCCGGGGCAAGAGGCAGTAGAAGGAACATTCAATTTTTTTTTTTTTTTTTTAATTCTGGAATGGAAGAGCTGGGGGGCATAGATCTAACAGTAATAAACCAACCACGTACAATGCAATGATCAGCTTGATACATGACTTTTTTTTCTTGCTCTTCAGTTGAAGACCTGAGGGGTGGGGCACTGTTTGAACCAGCTATGCTTCTCGAGACAATATATATATATATATATATATATATATATATATATATATATATACACACACACACACACACACCCACACACACACACACACACACACACACACACACACACACACACACACACACACACACACTACTTAAGGTGAAGTTTTAATCTAGTGCCTAATGTAACAGGGATGGATTGGTATAAATTATTTCATAGCAACCCTCATACTGCTTAGTGAAAATACATGTCTTTTGTATATCTGTAAAATTACTAGCATTCCGCTGGTATAAAATGTAACACTAATGTGTTATGCTGAGCTTTGTTTATAAGGGTGGTATATCAGAGCATTATCCAGATTTATTTTATAATTCTCCCTCTTCCTAACTTGTTTCGCATTTATTTATTTAAAATAAAAAAATAACAAACTGGCTTTGTTAGAGTTTGTATTAGCTGAAAGAAAAATGCTGAGTATTGTTTCATAACTTATGTCACCAGTCTGCAGATGAAAAATGACCGGAGAATGATAAAGTAGTGTGGCAACTGGTGAAGGATCACACACTGTCTGGCTGAATATAGAGCCATTTGCTGTTGCGTGTGTACAGCATCAAACAAGCAGATGCAAGGAATCTTTTTATATTTTTTAAACAAAAATAAATGGTTACATTCTGAAGCGCTTCTGAGGCACTGAACAATATATAACTAACATGAAAGCATATTATATTGGGGTTTCTCTCAAATTTTTTAAGATTTTCTGCTTTGAGGGAGAGAAGTGTGAACTTAGTTGCAATTTGATATGCATCTGGAATTTTTAAATGGTTGTCACTATTTGCTATCGCTACCACATCCTCTAAAATAAGAAGTAAACAGAAAGAACCCGAGGAGATTAAGCTACAAATACCTCACATACTGAATTTTGTGTAATAGTGTATGGTGATACATTCGCATTCCTTGCTTTACTTCATGCTGCAACAATAAAACAGATACTTCAGTATGCTTTCAGTGTTTCTGTATTGCAGATATGCACTATCAAACAATAAATAATACATACCTGGGCGATGCTCTTTAAGGTCAGAGAACATTAGTGCCTCGTAGCTACAACTGTTTACTTAAGATAACAGTTCTTGGATGAAAAATAACAAACTATATGCATTGCACTGATAAATATATTACAAACCCTGAAAGATTTTTTTCTTATGGCAGCCCACCAGTCAATGATTAGATTAGATTATCTATCATTCCGCCGAATCTCAGAATCATACTCTTCTGACGATATATTGGTATGAAACTAGGAATAATTAACCATTTAACAACTGGATTCTTTTTTATTCATGTCACCTTACAAAAGTTACTGTTGTCATATTAATTCTTGGTAGCTTAACAAATTCATTGCCAGTGATGGTGCACACTGCACACACACCTTTGATATCAGGAAGATTACAAATACACTGGCTTCTATCCTCAAGCCAGCTTCTTTGACTTCTAATAATGACTCTATCACAGCATTACGGAGAGCTGCACTCCCAAGGTGCCATCTTTCAGATGTGACATTAAACCAAGGTCTTAATGCCCGAATTAATGATGATAGCTTACTTGAATGTTAAGGATCCCATGACACTAAACGAATAATACTTTATATGTTCAGCCATTAGTTATATAGCAATTGACCGCATATTCAAATTATAAGTTAACAAAATCAGGAACATATAAAATAAGCAACTTGTAACTTGAATGTGTGGTCTGTTTCTTTTCATAACCCACTCTCATTTCTTTTGTGAG
Organism: Protopterus annectens; assembly: GCF_019279795.1. NCBI lineage: Eukaryota > Metazoa > Chordata > Ceratodontiformes > Protopteridae > Protopterus > Protopterus annectens. The sequence continues at coordinate 845,345,211 of NC_056748.1, read as the reverse complement.
AATACAGTTTGCCATTCTTCTTATAAAATACTCCCAGGAGAGAGCCATTCCAGAATTTGCATAAACACATCATAACTCCAGCTAACATTTGTTTTCTGCCTTAATCTTCCAATATGAGGCGATAAGGGAGAACACTGGACCAAGTGTGATTTGTATCTATGACTGCAAATGTGAGTTATGCTCAGTGCAGAGTTCTCCATTACTGGGAGCTCTGTGTCTCTGCTAGTAATTCCATGTGATGATTTCACTCAGCTGGCATTGCACACCTCTGTGGCAGAGTTAAGTTCCACCCGGACTCTGGAGTTTACTACTCTATCTTTCACTTTTTAGTGATAATACAAAATGAAAACTGCAGTTTTTTAGTCACATTTTAGTCACATTAAAAGGATGTGTGAGGATATGACATATGTAAATGCTGACATTCAGGTCAGAGTCGATACAGTATTGTAGCAGGTTTAGTAAACCTATAATGTAGATTAACAAAGTGTGTAATTATGGAAGGGGTGGTGTTATTACATTCTGTCTAGATGTCATTATTATCAATGTTTGTATGACGTTTAATGCCCACCACGCCATGGAATTGAACTTATGTGTTTTCTAGTAATTCCTGATATTAGCTAATCATGCCATTTAGCCAGTGTTTATTGCGCATGTTATCATGGAGATGAAAATTTGCATATTCTCCACCTGTTAAAGGAGCAATTAGGTTAAATTTCTCTGTCTTGGTGTCGCAATGGGATGACATTCCTACCTTTCAAGGTTTGATGTGGCAGTTGTATATTATATAGGCTTACACATATCCAGTTTAATGCAAACAATGTGGTAAGCCCTTTGTATAGTTAGTTGATAGAACGCAAAAAATTAATTGAAAGATGTGCCACCGGATCTCTAAGCATGGCTGTGGTTGAGGGTTGTGGTTTTAATAGGAAGTTAGCCAGCTGCAATATAACAAAATATGGGTGACAATGGAGAGCACTGGACTGAAACAGCATCTTTGCGATTGTTATTTAAAATGTTATGACAGCAGCATGCGTGTGCACAGCTATACTTCTGCTGTAAAAATTCAACCATCACGCAAATACACTATTTCAGTCCAGTGTTCTCCATTATGACCCAACATGATATCTAAATCAAATATATTTCATATTCAGAACACCTATTTTATTTCCAATTCCTTCCTCACACACTTCCAAAGCCCTTTAATGCAGCTACATTCTAATAAAATGTATTAGCATTCACTAAGTATAAACAGTCCTGTTTCTTCACTTTCATTTCCCCTTTTACAAGCCACATTCAAGTAAACAATGACTGTCAAAATCCAACTTACCAGAACTACTATAAATATTATGACTTCTACTATACACATAGTCCCTTATCTATGTTCAAGGCCTCCCCAGGGCAAAATTAAAACACTTCCATTATTACACAATACAGTTTTTTCCCTATTCTTTCATATTACCCGCATTCATTTTCATAATTTTATTTTGCTAAAAAAATATACACCACTATTTATTTATTTATTGTCATCTGTTAACTGGGTTGGTCCAGCTGAGCCGATGGCCTGTTTTCAATGGAGACCCAAGGAGAAAAGCTCCAAATACAATTACAATCATTCAAGTAAGAAATTACATCCCGATTATACAAGAAGAAGATGTCAACTCAATTAGTTTTGTACATGTTTTTGAGTAAATGTGTATATTTACAGTACCAAAATGGTAGCTTGCATGCAAAGAAGAAGAAGATATTATTTGCAAGTGCTGGGAGTTATGTTTTTCTATGAAGAGGGGCAAGAAGAGGGGAAGAAGAAGGATGGTGAGAAGAAGGAAGTGGTATTAGAAATAAGGTAAGTAGGATCAGGTTGGTGCTATGCCGGGACAAGACCAGGAGTTTTGTAGGTAGTGCTTGAGAGTAAGTTTGAAATGGGACTTATGCGGGATTCTTATATTATGAGGAAGGGAGTTCCAGGAGTGAGCTACTGAGTATTTATATAATGACTTGTCAATATTTTTCGATGGTTCGTAGATGTCTAGAAGCATTTGTCTGATAAATGGAGTTGACTTTGGAGGTTATATATGGGAGAAAGGAGGAGCAGAGGATAATTCAAGGTTAAGATCTTAAGTGAGTTGGCCTATTAGGTAGAATGAACACTAGACTAGGAGGTGTGTCCCAGATCAAATTTACAGTAGGGCGACAACTGCTATATATATATATATATATATATATATATATATAAAATTCAGTCAAGGAAAACTTAAGACAGTGCAGAACTCTGAAAATTTGAAGTGCTAAAAATATACTGTTTGTTTGAGTAGTACTCTTTAGTCAGAACACAAGGAGATTCTAAATGGTATGGAGGAATTTACAAACACGGGCTATTTTTAAATCAGCAAGCCTTGAAACAATAAGATAACACAAAAGCTATTAGACCAGTTTACCAGCTTTAATAACACCACAGGAATAGGGGGGGTCCAGTTTCAGAACAGATCATTTTACAGAAACAATGCTAGCAAATAAATATAATTCAGTCAAGCAAAAATTAAGAAAGTGCAGAACTTTGAAAATTTAAAGTGCCAAAAATATATTTATCAGTTTGTTCGAGAAGCACTCTTCAGTCAGGGCTGCATACAGAAGATTGGGTAAGAGGAGAGATATGGCTAGGGAGGGTTTTGAGAAAGGGCAAGAGAAATTTATGATTATGGTACAGGAGGCCACATTTTTGTGGGGGGTTTTTGTATAATTTCACTTATCTAGAGGAAAATCACTTTCCTCACTTATCTAGAAAAAATAGTTTTTTTATTCAGGCATGTCCAAAGGTCAGCTTCCAGTATTCTCTCCTGTTTATCTGATGAATCTTGGCATCTTGGGGCAATGTAGAAATTGCCTCATGTACACAGACAACCCTCTCCTCCTACCACCCAACACTACAACCTGTAAGAGATGCACTTATCTAGCCAAACTGGAGGTAAAGCTCTCTCCAATCAAGATTGAACTTGATGGTCAAGAGGAGAAGGTAAACACTTGTACCACACCACACTCATCACATAGTCACACTAAATCTGCACCACCAAAATCCACACATAAAAACACAAAAACAATAATAATCTGCTCAAGCAACATAGACCTCCAAAGCAGAAATACAAGCAACCTCCACCCCCCAACACAACCCAAATGACACATAGCCCGCAGACTCAGTGTGCCACTCAACCACAGCCAATAAGGCAAAACAACGTACCCAACACACTAGTCATAGGTGACTCTATAGTCAGGCACACTGATGTCCCACTCACCAGGCTAAACTAGGAAAAGGTAACTGTCAGCTGCCTGTCAGGTGCCAGGATCCGCCACATAACCCACGCACTCAGGTCACTCCACAACAAGTACAAATATGACTCTGTCATTGTCCATGTTGGTGTGAATGACCTGAGATGTACCTCCCTGGACTACATGAAAAGAGACATGGAAGAGCTCTCTGATCTTGTAGCCCAGGCAGGTATGACCCTAGGTATGACCCTAGCCCTGAGTAGCATTCTGCCATCACCCAGAATGATGCCGCAGTACAAGGACAAAATGATTGACTTCAACAATTGGCTAAGCTTCTGGTGTCATTCTAAAGGGATCCAGTATCTGTCTGCCTGGGATGACATGGTCGACAGACCACGATGGCCACCAGAGATGGCCTGCACCTGTCACCCCTGGGATTCCGGATACTGGCTAAGGTTCTTGCCACCCCTATAGTGCCTTTTTTAGGCATGGCTCAAATAACAAATTCACTACCATAACAGGAAAAGGCAAGCAAAAACTGAGGGTGATGCTACTCAATGCTAGAAGTCTAAATCTCAAAATGCACTCACTCGAGGCACTCCTTAAAATGGAAAACATTGATATCTGTGCAGTGATTGAGACCTGGTTCAAGGCTCCAGAGACCACCCCTACACTACCAGACTATAACTCATACCACACTTTTTGGCCATGTAATCTGGACTGGAACACCAAAGGCGGAGGTGTGTCCATATTTATTAAGGATATCCACACCTCCAGGCTAGTTGCTCAGCATAATGCAGCTGAGGTTATCCAACTAACTATCTAACTCTGGGTAAAACCGCAATCCAAATTGTAGCTTGCTACAGAACACCCGCCATGCCCCAGGATTCCCACTCTTCTTTTCTTGATGTACTGGAAAATATTAGGGTTCAACCAAACACTCTAATAATGGGAGATTTCAACTACCCCACCATTAACTGGGAAAACTACTCATGTACAAACTCCTTCACTCAATGCTTTTTGGAATTCATAAACTCAAATGCCCTGGATCAACTTATCCACACCCTCACCAGGGGCAACAATATCCTAGATCTAGTCATTACCAACATGAGTTCAACACCTGAAGTCAACACCTCATTGGTCCGATCCGACCATAAGCTAATTACCTTAGATATCCACATCCTGCCCCCACCCCCATTAAAGAAACCATGGTAAAAAATTTCTCCAAAAGCCAACTTCATGCTTCTTAAGACAGAAGTGGTGAACTTCATGACACCCATGCAGATGGACAATACAGTTACGACTACTGAATCCTACACAATTGCACTTTATAAGCACTTACATGAGTGCATGGATCGTGTTATCCCAAACAGAACCAAGACGCTATCCTCAAAAAAAAAAAGCCAATCTGGTGGTCTCCTGCCAAACTGTAAAACAGAAGGAAGAAACTGTTGCAAAAGAGAGTAAAATCCCATGAGTGGAGGAGCTCTCTGGTCAGCCTCAGTAAGAAGCTGCGATCCCTGATAAAATCCTCCAAAGCTAGTTATGAAAAAAAAATCGCCACTGATTCTAAAGACAACCACAAAGCATTCTATAGCTATGTCAAGAATCTCAATGGCAACACTCAGATCTGCTCTGAGTTACAGCACAATGACACTAAATATACATACCCAACTGATATCGCCAACATCCTGGCAGATAGGTTCAGTGCTAACTTTACCCCCCTCTCACCCCCTAAAGAGCCCATCTCTATACCAGAAGAATGCAAAGTTCCTGTAATCACAGCTGCACAGGTAAAACCACACTTTCCAAAGCCAAGAACACAGCATCCATGGGACCAGACAACATCTCAGGCTGCGTTCTACATGAACTACAGAGCAAACTGGTACCCCCAGGCTGTGTTCTACATGAACTATAGAATGAACTGGTACCCCACATAAGTACTATGTTCAATCATAGCCTCACCTCAGGCTTTGTGCCTGCTGAATGGCGCACAGCGATGTTTATCCCACTCCACAAGGGGGGAGCCACCACGGACCCCAGGAACTACTGCCCCATTAGCCTGATAAGCCTGGTCTGCAAGGCCATGGAAAGTATCATCATGGAACTTATAAACAAAGACATTGGTAATCTCCAAACTCTGGACCCCACCCAGTTCGGGTTTGCAAAAGGCAGATCATGTTTCCAAACCTTTTTTGAAGCAGTCACCAAAGCTGTAGACAAGGGTAAGGTGGTTCACACAGCCTATCTAGATCTTGCTAAGGCTTTCAATACCACCCCCCACTCTGGAATTATAGATATACTCACTAAACTAGGTATAAATCCCTATGTCACAAAATGGGTTGCCAAATGGCTCGCTGACAGAACCCACACTGTGAAAGTAGCAGTCTCCAAATCTGACTTCAGACCAGTAGCAAGTGGAGTACCACAGGGTTCAGTCCTGGGTCCTCTCCTGTTTGGTATATACTTCTCTGAAGTACAGGCTAACCTAGAAGGTCTTTGGTTAATGAAGTTCGTTCAAAAGGACCTCACTGAGACAGATGCCTGGTGTCAAAGCCATGGCCTCAAGCTCAATGCCAAAAAGTGCATTGTCATCCCCTTTGGTAAAAACTCTGTACCCATGAACTACAACATAGGCGGTAGTATACTTAACACCAAAAGTGTGATAAAAGACCTTGGGACACAGGTGGACAGTAGTCTCTCCTTTGATAATCACATCACCACAGTAGTCAGGAAATCCTTCTACATGGCATACCTCATCACAAAAGATTTCTCATCCAGAAAAAAAGAGGTCATTGTTCCCCTCTACTCATCACTCATTAGACCCATTATAGAGTACAATGCCCCTTTTGGTATGTACCTCACAAGACATCTACAACAACTGTAAAGGCCACAGAAACACCTCACAAAGAGGATTACTGGCATCAAACAGCTGCCCTACGCAGACCGTCTCAAAAAACTCCAGCTTTATTCCATCGCATACCGCCTACTCCGATGTGATCTCTGCCTAACATACAAAGCTATGTCAAACCCAGAACTGTTGGACATGCTCCACTTAAAAAGAAATACCAATCCCTCCAAGCTACATGCTCTAAGGTCCTAAACTTTGTCACCACAATAAACAGAACATACTGGAGGGATAGATTCCTGTCCCAGAGACTTCCCATACACTGGAATAAACTACCTATCTATATCAAACAAAGCTCCTCATTAGCACTCTTCAAGAAAAATCTTGATGATTGGATGGGAAATAGGAAATTCACCCCGGGGATCACCTCTGTGGCTCTGCTCGACAGTGGCACAGGAAAATAATTTTCTTGGGTGGCAAAAGCCAGGGTACCTTTTTGGTTGGGCTTGTATAGGCCCCAGGGTCGATAGCCTAGTACCTACCTATGAACCTGTGAATCTCTATGTATGTTGAATTTTAATTCATCTTTGTTGGTGAAACCAAGTAATTTAGTGTGTGGTTCATGTCTAATGGTGGTGTTGTTGAGGGAGGTAATGAAAAAAGAGGATTTATGTTCTGCAAGCTTTTCCTATGCTGTTCTTTACTCTGTTTCCAAATGTTCACTGCACTGTACACTAAATACATCTTTCATTAATGAATACTAACTATTATATTAACTATTAAAAAATTAATAAAATGAACTATCAAATTAATCATACTTATGTTTCCACCTTTATCTCTGAATAAGAAATATTCTCTTTCTAGCATTAAGCCTCAGTGCCTGCATTACCATTAACAATGCATTTTCCAATTACCACAGGTACAGCTGATTATAGCACAGTCCCATTAAATACTGTTGTTACCATCCTGTTTCCTAAAGATCATCATAAAAGGTTCATAGGTTCATACTAGGCTAATGACCACAAGTATCTTTACAAGCCTAGCTGTGCAACCCAACCCAGTTTGGTCTCAGTGGTCCTTAGACACCTATATGGTGTTAGCAAGGAGGTAGCTAAGGGTTGGTTTGTGTATGTGTGTGGGGGGGGGGTTGTTAGGGCTTGATTTATGTACTGTCTAGCTCTGTCCATCACAGACATAGGGGCTAGGCCAGGGTGAATATGTAATTTCCCATCCGGTGATCAAGGGTTCTTTTGAATAGGGTCAGGGATGAACTCTACTTTATGAAGATGGGAAGCTTACTCAATAATATGGGGATCCTTTGAGACACATATCAGTCCTTCCAGCAGGTTCTATTTATGTTGCAGACAAAGTTCAGGTCCTTGTATCTAGAGCTTCTGGTGTTGTTTATCTTGTTGATGTGCAAGAGATCTATCAGACCTGGATCTGAGGAAGCCTTATGTGCTAGGCATAGATCACCTCTCAGTAACCTGTATTAGACTGAATACAGAGATGCCACCTTAAGACGATCTGTGTAGGACAGGGTATTCATAGCCTGGATTCCGCTGGTGCGGAACCTTTGAGGGCATTCTAACTGCTGCAAGTGCCTGGCTAGTTACACTCCAAAGGGGCCATTGTACTATTACTTCCTTGGACCTGGATGCTATACCCTTGCTAATGTGTTGGGTGGCAGAGAATGATTTTTCCATCCTCGCTACATGTTAGTCGAACACCAGATTTCTATCTACATATGATCCCATATCCCTAACTATTGGATCAACTCTTAGGGATGTTTTATTGATTAATTAATTAGCTTGGGTGAATGCTTTCCCAAGGGGCACTATAATACATTTATTTGCATTGAATTTTAATCCATGGCTTTTGCACCAGACATTTATTTCTGTTAGATCCTCTTGTAGAATGTTGATGTTGAGAGAATCTATGATAGCTACAAATTTAGTCATCTGTGAACTTGTTGAGCCAGAGGCCTTTCACATTAGTTTTCACTTCTGAAAAGTAGATGCCAAATAGGAGCAGGCCCAACACAGAACCCTGGGGCACTCCCCTGGTAAACAGTCTCTTGGTATAGGTGGTCTCAATGATCCTGACTTCTTGGATCCTATTTGTGAGCCAGTTGGCAAACCAGCAAGTTATGTTGGGATTTATGCCTAGTTCTGAGAGTTTGTCAACAACACCTGAGTGGGTTATTGTACCTAATGCTTCAGCTAAGTCAAAGTTGCCAGTATGCACCATTTTCCCCTAATCCGCATACATGGTGACCCTCTCAAAGAAGTTTACCAGGTTAGGTAGGAAAGATCTTTCCTTAACAAAGCAAAACTGGAATGGGCCCAGTGTCTGTATGTTGACAGTGTACGTGATCATTTCCATGGTAATTTGTTCCATGGCTTTACATATTAGACTTGCCAGACTGATGGGTCTCTAGTTCCTGGGGTCAGTTGATGGTCCACATTTATGAAGATGACTATTGTGGCCATTCACCTGGCACATAATCTGATTTGAGGCTGTAGTTGAAGATTACCTCAATTAGTCCTACTAGGTCATGTTTTAGACTGTTTTAAGAGTCAACTGGGGATATTTTCAGGGGCCCACTGAAGCAGTGTTTATGGCCTTAGCCAGTATCTCCAGGGCCTGCTCCCTGTTGATAGTTGGGGGGATATGCTAGAATGGATTTCCCAGAGCTAGTAGTTGGGGGGGGGGTAAATTTCAGCTGAATTTATCAGTCTGTAGAAATGCTATGTCATCCTGGTCAGTGAAGGTTGTACCATTTACCACCAGTTCTACACACTGTTGAGTATTACCTTTGAGATTCCTGACATAGCTGAAGGTGGTGTTGTGATTTGTTTAGCCTTGGAGGCTATATTGATTTTATAATTGGCCTTGCTGGACTTTATTGACCTTTTAGTGTCTTGTTTATTTGAATTTGAGACCTCTTTTCCCTAAGACAGTTGCTCTTTTGGATTCTGGCCATGACTTTTTTTCTTTTGTTATATAGCCTGTTAAGGAAGGGTGTCACCAGTATTATTTGTTTTTGGTATTAGATCTGGGCTTACTTCTGGTACTTATGGCAGCCTCAATGCGGCACTTACATGTTTGTATCAGGTTTCTGTAAATAATTCTGAATAGGTAGCCATGCTCTTGAGGTTTGCGGGAGCCAGATATTTTGACAAATTGTCACATAACAAGATTTAATTTGCTATTGAATAGTTCCTAATTATTATGGGTTTACTTGTTTTTTCCAGGTTGAATTTTATTTCAAAGTTGACATGGTCTGAGTTCACCAATAAGGAAATGACATGGGGGTGGGGTGCAATCCTGTCCCATGTTGGTGAATACTAGATCCAGTATGTTTGGTCCTCTGGTTAAGGTGTTTATGCTGATGAAGTCCAGGAAACCCTGTGCCTGTGAGTTAGATGCAGTGTCCATTTCCCTGCCTATACAGGGGTAGTTAAAAGTCTACCATGAATGAAGTATTTGCTTGGATGGTGAGCATCTCTATTAGGTCTAGGTAAGAGTTGTGAGCTTCATGGGTCATAGATGGTGGACAGTAGATTGTAGGGAACTTTGTCTATGGAGAGTAGGACATGGATGAATTCCAGGGTATCATCCTGTTTAACCAACTTAGAATTGTATTTGCTGCTAACATAGATTGAGGCATCTCCACCTTTAGCCCCGGTCTGTGTTGCTATTGGTCTAAATGTGTGGAAGACACTGCAGCATTCCACTGCTAGAGTACTTTCAATAGCGTTAAACCAAGTCTCAGTAACAGCACAGATGTCGACATTCTCCAGAGTGAGGATGAGGAGGAGTTTTAGGGTGTGGAGCTTCTTGTTTAGGCTCCACAAATTGGGCAGTAACACCTTAAGGCTGCTTAATTTTTTTTTCTTTTTGCTATTTTGGTACTTTTGTCATTTTGATAAAGGCTGTAAGGCAATAGATAGAGTTTAGCTACTATCCTAAAGCTTGTGGTGATAGGTGCAGGCTCTCCCTGGTAAAGCAAAGTGGTCCGTTAACCATGTCCTCCCGTGCTGATAGATACTGAAATCCCCCAGAGTGACTATTACTAATTACTAAAATCAATCATATTATGTTCATACTGTGGCATCATCCTTAGTGAAGGCAGAATGTTGCTCAGTGCAAGGCACATACATCTCTGTGTCAATAGTCAGAGAGATCCATAATGTCTCTTTTCCTATGGTTCACTGAGGTATGCCACAATTCATTTACACATACATAAACTTTGAAATTATTGTATTGGTACCTGTGGTGAAATGACATGAGTTTGTATTATATCACGGATCCTGGCTCCAAATAAGCAACTAGCCATTAACCTTTCCTTGTCCGTCCTGGTGAGAGGAGTATGTGTGTGTCATACAATTGAATCTTCTATGACAAGGGTAGAAGGTAAAGTGATTGCTTGCCGTATGGGCTTTGTTCTTAGGGGATCAATGGGTGTAGGCTTATGTGCAGTGTTGGGTGCTTCTTTGGTCTTTGCTCTAGTGACTGCTGAGGATAGGTGTTGCAGTTTGATGGCTTAGGAGGTCTTTTAGGTTTGGAGAGTTTTTTTTTAAGTTTCAGCATAAAAAGGTCTGTTTGTTTGATGAGTGCTATGTGTGAACTTTCTAGTGTGTGATTTTGAGAACCTTGTTTGCAAGCAAGATTTCTGTCTCCAAGGACGTTGTATATGTACATCTTTAGCATACTGTCTTAGTTTCTTTAAGGATTAAAAGGATGTCTGAGTACATGAGAAAACTGCTACATTGTCTCAGGATGCCCATATCTATCATGTTGGCCACAAAGACATTAGGAAATTACAAATCCATAATGTCAGGATCTGTATTAGTCAGGCAATTATGGTTTAAAGCCCTGGTTTTACAAGGATCACCTTAGTGGTGTCTAGTGTAGAAGGCTAGATGTTAGTGCTATATGACACTGTCTAGTGGCCCTAAACTTGCTCAATACAAAGCCTTTCTATGTTACAGGTTAAAGTCCTAAGTACTAGCTTTATAGGTTGGCTACTATACAGGGCACTGCTAACCACCACTGAGTGGTGAACAGTTCCACAAACCATGCTTAATTTATAGCAGACAGAAAAAACTGAAAACTGCTATGCCTTCTGGCCAATGAATGACTATGCTTTAAGCTCCCTGAAATGCCTTCGAACATAGAGAGACCAGGTAAACATCTTCTTCCACAAGACAGATGATCCTGGAACTTCTTAATGTAAAAGCACATCAAAAGTAGCTCTGAAGTGCAGATTAATACCCAACAAAGTCCCAAAAAGCCCTCTGGCTGATGAATTGATCTCACTGACTGACCAGGCTACATTAGTCCTACCACTAGAATAACAGTCCCAGTCTTCTTAATGGAAAAACACACCTTGGTTAGCCAAAAGTGAAAAGGTACCAATCAGCTACAATAAGGAATTGTCACTTTAAGCTCCCATGTGTGTTTCCCAACTCAGACAGACAAGGCTACCTTTCTACCCCACTAGAATTGCAGTCACATCCTTCTTAATGTAAAAGCACACTTTAGATAGACAAAAGTGAAAAAGAATTGGAAACAAATCAAATAAAATAACTAGCTACAACACGTAATTGCCACTTTATGCCTCCCTGTATATTTTCCACCTTTGAGTGACCAGGCTACTTTACTACTGCCAGTAGAATAGCAGTTCCAGTCTTCTTATTGTAAAACACACACTTTCGTTGGCCATAAGTGAAAAGGTACCAACTAGCTACAACAAGTAATTGCCACTTTAAGCTCTCTTTGCGTATTTCATAAATCAGAATTGCAGTCTCACTCTTCTTAATGTAAAAGTATGCATTAGTTAACCACAACTGAAAAGTGTCAGAAACAAGTCTAACAACTAGCTACAAATAACTGCAAGGTGATTCAAAGATAGACAAGTAACACAGGAACACACACACTTCAAGGCAATTTCAAAGTACACTAACAGTCTAAAGGGAGGGCCTTTCCAGTTTCTTGTCTCAGTAACCAGTAAGATTAGCAGGGGGATAAGACTGGGAGGAGCTTTTAGAGCATGATATACAGTAGGGACAGGCAACTCAAAAGCCTCCAAGTATAAATCCAAAACAACAATAGATATGGTGGGAGAGAACCAAACTCAGAAAAACACCAAGGCCCAGCAGAAACCAAAAAGCAATGCAGACTATAAAAAATCCTTAAATTAATAACTTTAACTTCAAAATAAAAAGACACATACAGAAAACTAATTTAAAGGGTAAGATAAGTACAAATATAAATGTGCTTAAAATGTACTTCTCTGTGCAAAAATGTAGTTCAACTGTTTTTATTATCAGCTTGCAGCAGTCTTAACACTGAGATGATGAACTGCATGTGCACTGTAAAGTACTGGGGTGGAGTGGGGTTGGTGTCTGGGTTGATTGCCTATAACAAAGAAAAAACACATAACCCAGCAAAGAATCCAAAAGTGATGCAGATTATAAACATGCTTAAAATGAATCGCTTTTACTTCAGATAAAGAGCAAATAATACACAAAATTGATATAAATAGTAAGATATGTGCAATTATAAATGTACTTCTATGAATGCAAAAATATAGTCCAAATGCTTTGTTATCAGCTTTCAGCAATCTCAACATTAAGATAGTGAACTCCAAACAAGCATCCCAAACCTAACAGCTTCCTTCACCTTATCCAGAAAATCCTCTGTTTCGTGATCAATACCTCTATACCACCAAAACGCAACCCGATGTCTATGGATTAAGGTCTCACACTTGGCAATTTAATTAAAATAGAACTTGTAATCATGCCTGTCTATCTCTGGCACAGCACAAGAATATTTTTTTTATAATTTTCCTGATAGATAAACATACATATTTATAAAAAAAAAAAAAGCATGAACCCTTTGAGACTGCTTCAATGGATCACTGTTTGCCTGAATCATTAAACTACACCGGAACTCACCTGCCTGACTTTGTTTAAATGATACTGCTACATTTTTGTTGGGATCCATGGAAACTGCATGCTACATTATATCCACAAGGTATATAGCCATGTACTGCGCTATTCTTGCAAGGAACACTTTTTGTTTATGTCTGGCATCACCAGAAGAGTCTCAGACTTTGAAGTATTAATTAACCTCAAGTGTTGCAAGTTCAACATGAACAAATGTATATTAATAGAGCTTCCTGCCATGTAGTTTGAGTAAATCCTTTAATCTTTTTCTTTCTTTCTTTTAAATAAAAATATGGTGTCTGGAAGCTATTATCCCTGTTTTTAATTATTGATTTGTTGAGATGTGTAGGAATATTTTTATACCTAGAAGTGTGACCTTACAGATTTTTATATTTCTAAAGTTGGTGTAAGCAATGGCCTTATTTATTTTCAAAAAGGGGTACTTACGTATTATCGCAACCAGATTTTCGCGGTTGTGAAATTCGTATCATGGAATCAAAATGAGTGTAGGAAACACAGTAAAGTGTCGTTGTAAGTCTTTATTGATAAAGAATAACTTTGGATTATCTTTAGGAAGAAAAAAAATTAAAAATGTATCTTCCTGTTATGGGTGCATTACAAACGCACGCTGAAATTGTCATGGTTGCTCTCTTATTGACGAAATAATTTTTTTCAGTGTGTGGAAGGAATCCTGAGATGGAAAACACAGACACAGGAATCATGCTCTTGTTAAACAGTTTTTCTCAATTTGTAAACATCTTTGAAAATAGCCCTTTCAATGAGAGAGTTGTAATAAGTAATGGTTTTCAAAAGGGAGACCGGATTATGTGGACAGCTGATTCTGGGGGGCGTTTTTCACAGAAGAATTTCACAGTACCAGTTTTGTTTTGTTTAGGGATGGTGGCATGTTCTGATAAATACGTATTGTACTTCACACTGATTATTGGTTTTCTTAGTGCTGTAACGTTGTGGAGTGCTCATTCACTGGTTTGGTCTTTCTGTGTGGTCGTAAATTGTCAGCAATTACAATTCGTAGTGCAATATGCAACTTGCAACAAGTGAGATGCTGGCAGTAAAGTGCGTACATAAAAACAGGACATCTTTCAATTTGTATTGATAACAATACACCAAACAAACTAAAGTGCTAAAGAGAACACATTATATTACTTTTTTACAACATTCACAAACTGATTCAATGAGCGGGAAGCAAAAGATTTTCCTGCGATAATGCCTAAGTACGCAAAAATGCTATATGGTGAAACAGTTATGTAGGTATAGTTTGCAGAAGGACAACTTCTATATGTGCAGGTTGTTCATGCGCAATGCACATTGACCATTTTGTTTTGAAGATTAAACCTGCATTTCACAACCTAAACTCTAACAATTGCACAGTATGTTTTCTGTATGGCAACAATGGAAAATGCTGAGAATTAAAACTGTTGAAAGAACCCTGTCCTTCAAAACTGTTTGTGTGTGCCATTTCCATCCAATGGCAAAGTGGGATCAGATCCAACTGTAGTATGTATCTCTTTAAACACTTGCCTAGGGCAACCTGTTAGCTGAAGGGCACCATCCACATTGTACTCTCTATAGTTAAACAGTTAAGCGAGCAATAATGCATGACAGGGTATGTTAATGTGTAATTAACACCTACCTAGGGGTGTTATGAGGCTCGATGCCACAGGTGGAGGGCCTCTTCACCTCTAAAAAGCCATTAATTGCACATTAACACACACCCTGGGGGGCATTATTACTATTACAGAATGGACTACCTGTAAAACAGTTGTGTTTTACTTACTTACCTTTTTTTTATTACTATATTTTTTAATATATTTTTGAGGTAAAATAGTTCCTTTGCCTAAAATTTCAAACTTGATGTAGTATATGTTAATGGTGTTGGAGGAAACATTTTACATCAAAAATATAACACTCTAAAAAATAACCAGTTACTTACTTTACTTTTTGGTACATTAGCATTGTTGCCTCACAGCAAGAGGTTCTCCCGTTCGATTCTCGGCTGGAGTGCGAGGAGTGCCTTCTGTTTGGAGTCTGCATGTCCTCCCCGTGGTTGGGTGGGTGTTCGAAAGACATGCGTAAATGAGTGTGCTTTCGTTCAAGGTTGAACATTGAGCTGGCACCTCGGCATTCATGAAAATCTACTGCCAATCATTAGCGGACTGGAATTCTGCTGTGGCGATCCCTAACCGGGCATGAAAAGCCGAAAGACAACAACAACAACTCCTAAATCATTTGGTTCATTGGCAGTCAATGGAGACTAAAGTTACTAAATAATAACATACATTTTCGTTTCAGACATTTATTTCCTTCAGAAAATTCATGCTGACACAAATCCTTTATTTAAGCAACTTTGTAATTTTATAAAAGCAATAATTAAAATATGTTTCTATTTTAGAGCCTTTGTTCCCCCTTTATTTTAGGCTTTATCCAGATTTCATCAGCTGAAAGTTCCAGAGGTATGCAAACCTGTTTACTGCTGCCAGTGGTCGACCTCACTCACTCGCTCTCACTTACACACACACGCACACACACTTACACACACACACACACACACACACACACACACACACACACACACACACACACACACACACACACACACACACACACACACACACACACACACCTCTGTTTCAGAAAATGCATGCTAATGGAAACCTTGTTATTCTATCAGCTTTCTAACTTTATAAGAGCAATATTTACAGTATTTAAATGATGTCCCTATTTTCGATCCTTTGTTCCCCAGTTATTTGTGTCTCTGTACAGATTTCTTGTTTCTAAGAGGTTGAGAGGTATGGTCAAGAGGTACAGAAATCTGTTTGCTGCTGCTGCTCCTGCAGCTGCCACTAGAGGAAAGCTTGATTTCTCTCACTCTCTCTCTCTCTTTCTCACACTCATACACACACACACACACACACACACACACACACACACACACACACACACACACACACACACACACACACACTTTTTTATTTAAAATTTTTTTCTTTTTTATTTTTACACTAACTAAACAGCCAAAGCAATGCTTAGCGAGCATGAAATAATGGCGGCCATTAGTTTTTTCTGTCCGAGTTCCACAGGGGCTTGATATGCTGCCGTAATGAGGCGGACTCGTTTTTCAGCAGGCATTACTTCTATATTAATACCCTGCTGGAGAATGTTCATTCTCTAATGCTTAATAAAGCCATAGTTCCTCTTCCCTGTGTACTTCAGTCTTAGTACTGGTTGCCAAGTCTGGCATTCCTCACAGGGAAACTCTAGTTTTTTGCACTTGGTCTGCACCAACTTTACAGTGAAAGATTCTCTTTGCATTTTAACTTACATTTTCTGAAACACACCCAACTATCTGACTGCCCATTGTTGGGACATTGATGATAGATTTTTAAATAATATTTTTTATATATGCAAAAATATTTATATGCTTTTTTCCATATCAGTAGTTCTTTTTGTCTCTGTGCAGATCTCCCATTCAGTGTTAACTATTTTAATGTGTTTAGTGCTAATGAACTTATAACCTGACGACACTAAATTATTTATTGATTGATACTTCGTTACTAGGGAAGTCCAAGTGGGCAGGAGTGCATTTTCAGTGGACGCCCAGGAAGAAAAGCTCTAAAGTATTACAAAACATTTCAAGAACAATAATTGTACAGTCTTTAAAAATAATACAAAAAAAAAAGAAACAAATGCAGTTTAAATAAATACACCAAATTAGACATAATATGAAAACATTGGTTAAGAATAGATACAAGATATATGACAATGATAGCCAGTTTACAGGGAAATTAAAGGTAAGTCAGTATAATATAAACAGGAATTGCAGTACAAAGTGAGGTTTATGGTATATTTAAAGAGAAAGAGGGGAGAGAGAAACTGATAAAATTATGGAAGTCAGTGAATATAGAATAAGGACATGCATGGTATAAATGGGTATTTTGTCACACTTAGGGATACATTTTATCCTGGTGTTGAGCAAGAACAGATCCAGCTTTTGACTAGGAAGGTTTTGATAGATGGGAGGGAGGGTAGTGACTGATGGATAGAGACAATAAGTTCCAGGCCTTAGCAACATGATACAAGTACAGACAATGCCTAGTAGATTTGATAGGTTTGTGGACAGATAGGAGTTTTGGTTATTGGATCATAATGACCGACTAGGAACACAGCTGTATAGAATGCTAATTAGTGCTGGACAAGCAGATAGATTCTGGATAATTTTATAGGTGGTAAGAAGCAGTGCAGATGTCAGTTGATGGAGTAGTTCCAACCAATTTAGGCTTTTTACTGTTATACAGTGGTGGGTCCTGAAAGGCGCAGTTGTTGGAAATGTAGCAACTTTGTTATAGCGTTTTATCAAGCTTTGATTTTTGTGATGTCTGAAGGTTAGTAAGCATGGTGGCACCAACAAGGATGGAAGCCAACCATCTGATCGTTTCTTTACAACTAAAGTAACAAAGTTCAGTTTCCTGTGCTGTCGGTTCTCCCAAGTGTGCATTACTTGCCTGATACTGTTGAAGTACTTCAATGCATTTTACAAAAGACCATGTTAGCTATACAATTTTAAAGCACTGGTTTCCGGCAGAGTGATTTATTAGGACTAGAGAATGACTAGATGTTTTAATTTGCAGATGTTTTCTCTTGTACACATTGCACTTGACTTACATTCAGATATCAAATGCTGACTAGCTCATTTCACATTATATTAGCGTTTGGATAGCTATATCTGTTTATGGAAGATGAGGAGTTCTGATATGTTTATAATATAATCCGGCACAACAAATGTTCACCATATTGATCACTGCTGCAGTAGCCTTTGGTATACGAGTTATACCCTGCCAAGGATATAACAGCCAACCAGCTTCAAAGCTTTAGTGCACCTTGCAGACACCTAAACTGTGAGGCAGCTCCAGCTGAGCTGACAAAAAGATAAGTCCGGGTACCAAGCCCTTCAGAGCTTTACTGCCACTAATGAGTACGCTCCTATGAGGCTTTCAAAGACCAGTGGTGGCTTGTGCACTTCCTTTGTTGGACAGATAAGTTCATTTGGGAGAAAAAATCTTCCATGTAACAATTTAATTTATTATTTATACTTTTCACTTCAGGGAAGTTATTTTAAAGCTGTTTTAATGGACTGTCATGAGACTGTACTATACTTGTAAACAGAAGTGCTCTTTTTTTCCTGTCAGCTTAAATGTTGTATAAAGTAACCGAAAAGTATTGTTTTCTGTGGAGAAATTGTTTATTTTATATTATTTTGTGGGTCTGAAAAGTGTTTTAAAGTGCTTTCTTTTGTGTTTGTCTGGGGGAAAAAGTGACATTTAAAGACTTTTTACTTTTACCAGTATGTGCTGCTTGTTTTCCTGGGAAGAGGCACCATTTCTGGCTTGATCAGGGAACAAACTCTCAGTCCTATACTCAGTCCTTCTTTAAACCACAAAAAGAAAGTTAAGCAAACAGCCCTTGACACCATGGCAGGCTAGCAGCCTCAGCTGCAGGTGGTTGATTCTGCTGTGGCCAGTTGTACTTCCGACCACTCATATTTTACCTTGGATCCTTCTGGTGTACCACCTACAGCCACTGTGGACCAGACATTAGCCAAATCCCCTGCAGCTGTTGGGGTCAACTCACTGGGCAAGAGACAGCCCCTCTTGTTTGTCCTGATAGAGGGAGCAGCAAAGGCTTCCCTATTTTCTTAGAATGTTGTGGCCATCCCTATGGAAGCTGCTGTTGCCATTAATACCATTGCTGGTCCCATTTTTCCTGTAAAAAAAAAAAAAACAGAAAACTAATCATGTATCGACTTCTCCGCAAATTTCCTCTGACAGGAATACTTTGCAGACTGTGGCTCAGGTTTAATTTAGACTATGGAGCCTTCCTGTAAAGTAGTTTATGGTATAATAAAGAGGGATGCTTCCTATCTTGAAGAGATCCAAGATTCTGAATCTGGCCAGGAGGATGAAAGGGCAGATACAGGGTTTTCTCCTCAGATTTCTGGGTCAGACTCAGAGTAGAGCTGAGACTATTTCTAGAATGTGCCAATGTTTACAGAGGGAGAACACTGAGATTTCTCATTCCCTCAGAAAATAATATGAGCTGTTAAAGAAGTAATTTCCAGAACCTGTACCAATTTCTTCAGTTTTGTCTGCTTTGGAGGATGTATGTGTTACTGCCTGCAATTGTCCAGCCAGCTCCCCTTAAAAAGGCAGATGTGATGTATTAATTTCCTCAACCTTTTAAGTTTTTATACCCTATTCCCAAACCTGATCCAGCAGCTGTAGCTTTAATTAATGCTTCTGCTGCTAAACACCTAGTTAATTCTAATCCTACTATTTCTGAGAAGGATGGGAAGATTGCTTATAAGCATGGGAAAAAGTGTATGTGTATGCAACTTTGGTTTTCAGAATTTTGAATTGACATGCTCTTATGTTAAGGTTTGTCTAGACTAATTGTGAAAGTATGATAAATGCATGAAAGTAAAATGCAATTGCAACCATGAACTACTAAGTATGTATTTTGGGTATAAAAGCATTAATATGCATATTATGTTTGTGTTATTACACAACCATAATAAGGCTGCTAACTAAAATATATAGCACTATGCATATTATGCTTATCTTGGAAATATACAAGTAATAGTTATGATTAAAATCAATAAATAAATAGTTAATAGACAAGTCCTGTTGTCATGTCACTGAAAGTATGATAAATGTTTTGTCTATAGTTTTCGTCTTGTGAGGAAAAAGCTGTGTTAAATAATTTAGCTTCCTCTTTGTACAAGTAACTACTTATTTTTTACAGTGTGTGTATGATTTAGTTGATATTTCTTCAAGGTCTTTGGCCACTGGTACGGCGCTGAAGATATTTCCCTGTCTGCATTCTCAGAACCTCACTGACGATGTTAAAAATGAGATTTTTAATTCTCCTTTGGATATACATTTAGGTTTTGGCCCATGTGCTGCAGAGGTGATTGAAAAGGGTGATGAAAGGTGTAAGTGGATATGGGGAATACCTAGGATTTTATTGAACTCTCCTTTTCCAAAGTTTTCAAGTTATATAGTTTTGATAAGAAACAAAGTAAACAGCTGCAACAAAATCCAGGTAAACAGATATTTAAGAAGAAACTGCAAGGGGTTCCGAGAAGAATTCTGGAAACTCTTAAAACCAAGGCAGGCCAATAAGTCAGAATGACTATTAAAAAACTTTGATCCCTCCTCCCACCTTGGCACCTCCTTTTGTCTTCTATAAAGTCTGAATCTCCACTTTTGTCATTGATAACAGATAGTTTCAGGCAAGTGGGTTCTGAAGATCATTCATGAAGGTTACAGATGGCAACGGGAGTAAATTCCTCCTTTCCAGGGAATGCAGAGATTGAGAATAGACCAACATAGGTTTTGTAATTACTCAACTTTTCGAGCTGATATGAGCCCTTCATCAGGACTAATTTAGTTACAGATGTTGACTACAATTCTTAAATATACACTTGTGCATAAAAAGGGGAGTACATCATTTATTTCTAATTGATTAAAAAGTCTTGAAAATGCTATGATGAAAACATGCAATTCATGCTACACCTCAGACACAGCCATACAATGGCATGAACCTGGATATTGGTTTTACAAGACACTATGATACCTAACTTTTCCTTTTGAGCAAATAACATTGAACATAAATAAGGTACACTGAACAGCACCATTTTTTTTTATTTCTTCAGGTAATTAACATTTTGATGAACTGACTCGAGTTCCAAGTAATGACTATTTCAAGATTATTAATAGTGAGTGTTGAGATTATTGGGGGTCTATAGAGTTTGAGAGCTCTGGATTGTTTTGCTGAATTTTTTATATTGGATACTTTTGAGCCCCTGTATACAACCTTGTACCATGTGGTTGTTATAAAGATACTGTGGTATCTGAAGTCTTTTTGGTCCCAGCACCAACATCCCTTGTCTTTTCAAATTACAGTGCTGCAGTTTGTCAGAGGAGAAATCAATTGGTGCAGACACCAGATATCCCTAATTCCAGGTCTATATTTTTCTTTCCCTATTCCAAAGAATTCAGTCACCATAGACTTCATGGACTTTGCTTGGGGAGCAGCTTTAGGAGGGATAAAAGGTCAAGTTGTATGGGATACCATGGACAGATGCAAGCACATAAATATAAAAGAGATGCACTCAACTTTCTGAATCATCCTTGGTCCCCAAGACCACTTCAAGTTGTTACAGATAATACCACATTCATGTGGTGCATCAACAAGCAAGGGGCAACTAGATCATACCCTCTTTGCAGGCTATTCATGTTAATGTGAGATACAGTTTCACAGCAAAATCTCACTCTACAGGAATCCTACATTCTGTCAGAGGAAAACTGTGTGGCAGACAAGCTGAGCAGAACAACAGCAGACCCTCATGGATGGAAACTTGATTGGTGGTCATCCAAGGTTTGATTGATCTGTGTGGAGTTTCTCAAGTAGACCTCTTTATCTGTTCTATGAAAACTGTGCTGGCAAGATTCTGGTCCAGGACTCCATGCAAGAAATCCTGGAAAACAGATTTCTTTTCTTTTCCCCTGGGCATGGATGTTCTTGTATGCTTTTCCATCCTTATCACAAATATCCAGGGTACTTCTGAAGATTCAGAAGGAATCCACCAAGATCATTGTGGTGACTCCCTTCTAGCCAGGCAACCATGTTTCTCTGTTCATTTAGAAATGGTCAGGGGCAAGTTCCACATGCTTCCTCACGGAGTGGATCTACTGACACAAGAACAGTAGTATTTGATACACCTAAGCATCAATAATCTTCACTTGACTGATTGAATGATAGGGTCTTAATTCCTTTAGGCACATCCTGAGGACATGTAGGAGGTACTAATGGAGGCAAGAAAGCCTGCTACTAGAAAATCATGTATTGGCAAACAGAAAAGGTTTTCTAGTTGGTGCCAGTAACATAACAAGTATCCATTCAGAGCTAGTTGTTCTGTGGTTTTACAATATCTGTGTGAATCACCATCCTGTGGCCTTACTTAAGCCTTTATTCAGGTTTATTTATAGGCCATTTCAGCATGCTTCTCTTGGATCCTCCTCTTTCTAGACAGTCACATGTCAAAATGTTTTTGAAAGGCATTTTGCATAAGAGGCATCGAAGAAAATTTTGGCTTCTTCTTGGAGTCTTAATTTTGTGCTTGAGAAGCTAATGCTTTCTCCATTTGGATCAGCTAATCTGGCTGACTTGAGGTTCTTAATATGGAAAACAGTTTTACTGATTGCTGTGTCCTCTGTAAGAAGAGTATCTCAGTTACAAGCTGTTATGGTGAGTCAATCTTAACTCATTTGCCACAGGACAGGGTTTCTTTGAGAACTAATCCTTCTTTGATGCCTAAAGTGGTATCTGAGTTTAATTTACACCAAACAATGCATCTTCCCATTTTTTTTGAATGCAAAAGTGAGGGAGAAAGAATATTACATATTTTGCATCCACAGACAACTGATGTACTATCTTGATAGAACTAAATATTTCAGATGTTTGGATTAATTGTTCTTTTTTGTGAAGGTAAGAGGAAGGGACAACCTGTGTGAAAACAGACTATTTTTGTCTAAAACTAATACCCTTTGTTATAGTCACCACAACAAATCTATTCTAGGCAGGGTCAATGCCCAATCTACCAGAGCCTTGGCTTCATCTATGGCTTTATGGAAAGAGTTGGATTCTAAATGTATTCTCGAAGCTGCTACTTGGTCCTCTGTGCATACTTTTATAAAGCACTGTAAGTTTGATTCCTTCTCTAGGTCTAGATCAGGTTTTGCTAGGACTGTTCTCCAGTGGCTTTGGGTAGTCTGTTAGAAATACACTGAGCCCTAAGTAAATAGAAGAAAACCTCATTGGTATTGGAGGTGCACTGGAGGTATTAATTAGTCATTTAAGGAAGAATTGAAGGAGATTATATTTTACTTGATTAAATTTCAGTGTAAAATTTCTGCATTCTGTATATAAGGATGAGAGCAGATGGCATCCCAATTTTTAACTGAAGACATTAAAATGATTCAAAATTCTTCCAAATAAGGTCCAAAAAGTCCCACTAGGAAATACAAAAGCATTTCCCTTATACAACTGTGTAAAAAACAGCTGGATGTCAACTTCTACAGCATATTTATGATTGTGTTAATGAGGCATGGGATCTAGACTTTGGATCCTCAGTAATTTGTATTGGTTTACTGCAGGCCTTTACCAATATACAACATTTAAAATTACTAGAAATATAATCAACAGTAGTCTTTTTTAGTAAAATGGTTAAATTACTTGCATACAAAATAGAAACTTTGAGCCATGGTCAAATGTCAATCATCTAAGTAGAGATACATTCATAATGGTATAAGTCAGAGTTCAGTTTTTGGTTTGGCCATTTATAATAGATCAAACAGGATAAAGATAAAAATAATTTATTATATACAAACTGAACACTTTCATCTGCTTGCAACAGAAGACTTCTTCAGAGTTTGCTTCAATCAATTAAGAAACATTCAAATAATATAAAAAAACAAAGTCACATGTTACCAAACAGCCAAATGCAGTACTAAAATAAAAACTAGCATCATAATTAATTGCATACATAATGATCTACCTACACATGTGTACAAACATAAAAAAAACTTTTGTAAAACAATTTCTATTAATATAAAAACATGAATCTTAAGTTTAAAAACAATTAAAAAGGCCCATTGTTACCTCCCATATCTCAAAAAAAGAGGAAAAAAGCTATACTGACAATGACCTATGTTTCAGTACACTACTCAGTGAAATATTTTCGTTTAGTTCTGGAAAAAGGCTAGCATTTCACTTAATCTGTCACCACAACTCAGAGAATTCTACTATTTCTTCCCAAGGTCCCCCCTCGGATTCTTGTGCATCATTTCCAAAACAAAAAACTTAAAAACATGTCCTTCATTGCTTGAAATCTGTTTATACAAAGCATTTTTGTCATTTCTATTTTTTATATCAAAAAAGTGCTGATAACTTTGGTCCCTCAAGTACCTGATGGTCTTCCCAACATAAAACGGTTTGCATAGTTGACAAAGCACAACATATATCATCCCCACTGAGTAACAATTATAGTATTCCTTAGATGTCAGATAATAGCCATTAATGCAAACCCCACTATTTTCATAGATGTGGGTATGTTGTTTACAGAGTCAACACTTGTAGGTACCTTTCCTTCTCATATTAGACCATGGTACATTACATCCCATGCTATCAAACATCTCTTAAAGGAATGCCCTTTTCTAAAAACTACATTAGGATTCACACCTATCGCCTCCAGCACATTGTTGAAGTGGCTGAGGATATTCCAATTTTTGTGTAATATCTTAGTTATCTCTATATGTTTGATGGTATAGGTGGTAACAAATGCATTCAAATATTTACCTTCATTGTTACTTGCTCTTTCCGGCTCTTTGTTAAAAGTCCCATAAATCAACAGGGTGAGATAAACACCTTCCCTCCTCTTAATAGCCACTTCATTACAAATATTGGTTACCAAATTTCCTGGGTAACCCCTATGCAAAAACATTGCAGACAGGTTCCTACATTCTTCTTGAAATACCCTGTCTTCAGATATCATACGGGCCAACCTGATCAATTGACCTTTTAACAAGGCCCTTTTTTCGGTGGTAGGGGTGATTACTCAAATAATGCAACAACCCATTAGAGTAAGTTGGTTTCCTGTAAGTAGTACTCAGGAATGAACCTAATTTATGGTTTACTCCCACATTAACGTCCAAATAATGCATTAAAGACTCATTGAAATGATAAGTAAACTTCAAAAAAGGGGTGGTCATGCTCATATATGAAACAAAATGCTCTATTTCTGACCTAGAGACATTCCATAAAATGAACAAATCATCCAAATAGTGTATGTATATTGCCCTAGGGGGAGGTTTAAATATCTCAAAAAGGAATTTTTTCTTCCACTGTAGCAGCACTATATTGGCATAAATGGAGGCATATGCCACCCCTCATAGCTGCACCCTTCTTCTGCCAATAGTATTCACCATTGTCAAAATGTAATTATTCATTAGTATTGTTTCAAAAAACACATCACAAACATAAATTTCTGTGTCATAAAGGTCAGTACTTTCTACCAAGAAATTGTGTAACCATTCTAAACCTATATTGTGTGGAAGGACATTAAAAAGGTTCACTACATCCAGTCAAAAAACATAATCAGCAGAATAAGTCACCTCTTTTAGCTTACATAAAAAGTCTCAGGAATCTTGGCAGATGTATTCAAATTTATCTAAATATTTTCTTCAATTTACAATCCAAGTACTTTGCCAAAGTATGTGTCTTAGATCTACCACCATTAACAATTGGTCTCAATGGGGGGCTGGGGTTCTAAAAGATCTTTGTGAATTTTGGGTATCCCAAACATATTCGGCATTATTATTTTTAACATTTAAAAAATTAAACAATTCAACACTAATCAGATCATCATACAGCATTTCTTCTAAAAGAACATCGATTTTCCTGTAAGAACAATTGACAGCACGCAATGAAGCTTTATCATAAAAGTCTTTGTCATCTAAAACCTTAGACATCCTTGTAGCATAATCATTAATTCCCATAATTACTACCCCCACCTCCTTTATCAGGTTTCATAACCCTCATATATTTGCTCTTAATCAACTCATAAAGGACACTGGTTTCTGTTTCAGTTAAATTGCTGTATGTATGTTTCAAACTTCTGTTAGCAAATAACTCTAAAATCAAATTCACACATTTTCTTAAACAATATTAATGGCAAAGAAGGGGTGGGTTTGAAAATACTTTTGCGTGTAAGGGCATCCATATGGGTTAAACCATTCCCACTCCGAAACATGAGAGATAAATTACGTGAAAAAAGTTTTAAGTCTATAATCAGTCTAGAAATGTTAGCCAATGTTCCAGGAAAAAAGTTATGTCCTTTGCTTAATAAATCAACATGTGCAGTCACAAAGGAGTAATCAGTAAAACTGTAAAGAAAAAAGTCGCCTGACTTTGTTCTTTTATTATTTAAATGTTTCTTAACTGATTGAAGCAAACTCCTAAGAATTATTCTATTACAAGCAGATAGCAGTGCTCAGTTTATATATAATAAATTATATTTTTATCTTTATCCTATTCAGACCATTATTCTTTGTTGTATTCGTGGTTTCTCTTGTTTGGTTCCTGGTCCTTTTTGTGGCATTTATTATAGATAATAATCTATTTGCTTACACAAAAGTTGCTGATGCCTGCAAAGTAGAAATTACCATAAAAAAATCAAGATTATTATTAACAATCACATTTTACTTTACCAGATTTTAATTGATGGTGCAAGTCTATCCATGAGTATAGATACCAGAACTTTTTCATTTTGTGTCACCTAGTATAAACTAACCTTCATAAAATATATAAGAATATAAGAAATGTACAGCACAAGTTTTTTTTTTTTTTTTTTTTTTTATGGTTAGTGCCATCAGTGTTAGAAAAAGTCTAAATTTTAGTCATGGTATTTTCTTTGTTGTTAGGAAGGCTTATGGAATAACTCATACTGTACTAAAAAGTATAACTGATAAAGCTCATTCTAATGTAGAGTATAATAATACATGTTGTTACTATAACAAGCCCAATATTTCACTGATTGACTAGGATACACAAGCAGCTCATACGTTCATAGGTAGGTACTAGGATATCGGCTCAAGGGCCACCCAAGAAAGTTAGTTTCCTGTGCCACTGTCGAACAGAGCCACAAAAGTGATCCCCAGGGCATATTTCCTATTTCCCATCCACTTATCAAGATTTTTCTTGAAGAGTGCTAATGAGGAACTTTCCTTGACATAGATGGGTAGCCTGTTCCAGAGTATAGGAATTCTCTGGGACAGGAATCTATCCCTCCAGCATGTCCTGTTTATTGTGCTGACAAGGTTTAGGTCCCTAGAGCATGTAGCTTAGCAGGATTGGGATTTCTTTAGGTGTAGCATGTCAAACAGCTCTGGGTTTGACATAGCTTTATATGTTAGGCAGAGATCACCTCGGAGTAGGTGATAAGCTGTGGAGTAAAGCTAGAGTTTTTTGAGATGGTCAGTGTAGGGCATCTGTTTGAGGCCAGTAATCCTCTTTGTGAGGTACTTCTCTGGCCTTTCCAGCTACTGCAGATGTCTTGTGAGGTACCTTCCAAAAGAAGCATTATACTCTACAATGGGTCTAATGAGTGTCGAGCAGAGGGGAACAATGACCTCGTTTTTCCTAGATGAGAACCCTTTTGTGATGGGGTGTGCCATGTAGAAGGATTTCCTGACTACTGTGGCAATGTGATTATCAAAGGAGAGACTACTGTCCACCTGAGTCCCCAGGTCTTTTATCACATATTCGGCATTAAGTAGACTGCAGCCTATAGGTAGTTCATGGGTACAGAGTTTTTACCAAAGGGGATAACAATGCACTTTTTGGCATTGAGCTTGATGCCATGGCTCTGACACCAGGCATCTGTCTCAGTGACACCCTTTTGTAGGATTTCCACATTATTTGGGGACTCAACTATGGCTCCTAGTTTGCAGTCATCTGTGAACTTTGTTAGCAAACGGCCTTCTGTGTTAGCCTGTACTTCAGATAAGTATATACCAAACAGGAGAAGTCCCAGGACTGAACCCTGTGGTACTCCACTTGTCACTGGTTTGAAGTCAGATTTGGAGTCTGCAACTTTTACAGTGTGGATTCTGTCTGTGAGCCAGTTGGCAAACCATCTTGTGACATAGGGATTTATATCTAGTTTAGTGAGTTTAGCTATAATTCCAGAATGGGGGATGGTGTTGAAAGCCTTGGCAAGATCAAGATAGGCTGTGTGAACCACCTTACCCTCGTCTACAGCTTTGTTGACTGCCTCAAAGAAGTTGATCAGGTTCAGGAGGCATGATCTGCCTTTCACAAACCTGAACTGGGTGGGGTCCAGAGATTGGAGGTTACCAATGTCTTTGTTTATGGGTTCCATGATGATATGTTCCATGGCCTTACAGACCAGGCTCATCAGGCTAATAGGGTGATCATTCCCACTATCAGTGGTGGCTCGCCCTTTGTGGAGTGGGATAACTGTTGCTGTGTGCCATTCAGTGAGCACAAAGCCTGATGTGAGACTATGATTGAACATGGTGCTTACGAAAGTGCTGAGCGAAGGAGTTGGTAAATGAGTAGTTTTCCCAGTTAATGGCAAGGTAGTTGAAATCACCCATTATTTGGGTGTTTGGTTGAACCCTAATATTTTCCAGTATATCAAGAAAAGAGGAGTGGGAATCCTGGGGCATGGTGGGAGATCTGTAGCAAGCTAAATTTGGTTTGCAGTTTTGCCCAGAGTTAGTTGCACTTGGATAACCTCAGGTGTATTATGCTGAGCAGCTAGCCTGGAGGTGTGGATATCCTTAATGAATATGGACACACCTCCACCTTTGGTGTTCCGGTCCAGGTTAGGTGGCCGAAAAGTGTGGTATGAGTTATAGCCTGGTAATGCAGGGGTGATCTCTGGAGCCTTGAACCAGGTCTCAGTCACTGCACATGTATCAATGTTCTCTATTTTAAGGACTGTCTCGAGTGAGTGCATTTTGAGATTTAGACTTCTAGCATTGAGTAGTATTACCCTCAGTTTTTGCTTGGCTGTTCCTGTTACGGTGATGAATTTGTCATTTGAACCTTGCCTAGAAAAAGGCACTATAAGGGCAGCAAGAGCCTTAGCCAGTATCCAGAATCCCAGGAGTGACAGATGCAGACCATCTCTGGCAAAGCATTGTGGTCTCTCGACCATGTCATCCCAGGCAGACAGATACTGGATCCCCTTAGAATGACACCAGAAGCTTAGCCAATTGTTGAATTCAATCATTTTGCCCTTGTACTGCAGTATTATTCTGGGCGATTGCATGATGCTACTCAGGGCTAGGGTCATACCTGCCAGGGCTACAAGATTGGAGAGCTCTTCCATGTCTCTTTTCATGTAGTCTAGGGAGGTATGTCTCAGGTAATTCACACCAACATGGACAATGACAGAGTCATATTTGTACTTCTTGTGGAGTGACCTAAGTGCGTGGGTTATGTGGTGGATCCTGACTCCCAACAGGCAGCTGACAATAACCTTCTCCTTGTTTAGCCTGGTGAGTGGGATATCAGTGTGCCTGACTATAGAGTCACCTATGACTAGTGCGTTGGGTACATTGTTTTGCCTTATGGGCTGTGGTTGAGTGGCACACGGAGTCTGTGGATTATATGTCAATTGGGTTGTGTTGGGGGGTGGAGGTTGCTTGCATTTCTGGTTTGGAGGTCTCTGTTGCTTAAGCAGATTATTACTGAGAGCCTCTGCAAATGTTTTTGTGTTTCTATGTGTGGATTTTGGTGGTGTAGGTTTAGTGGGACTATGTGATGAGTGTGGTGTGGTGCAAGTGTTTACCTTCTCTTCTTGACTGTCAAGTTCAGTCTTGGCTGGAGAGAGCTTTACCTCCAGTTTGGCTAGATAAGTGCATCTCTCACAGGTTGTGGTATTGGGTGGTAGGAGGAGAGGGTTGTCTATGTACGAGGCAATTGCTACATTGCCCCAAGATGACCAGATTCATCAGATAGACAGGAGAGAACACTGGGAGCTTACCCTTGGACATGCCTGAGTAAAAAATTACTTTCCTCTAGACAAGTGTGGAAAGTGAGTATAAGAGCAGTTTTTCTCTAAGCAAGTGAGAAAAGTAAGTACAATAACTGTTTTCTCTAGGTAAAGAGGAAGGTTGAGTGCTGTAGTAATTTGTAGCTTATTTAGTGCTAACAACAAGTTCTGAACAAGTGCTGAGCACAAATAAGCAAATTCAAGTGCTAAAACTAAGAATCTGTACCTGGATCTGCATATCTTTCAAATTTTGTGCTTTGGGCAGGGCTGGAAAGTGTTCCACATTCCCCTCAGCTCCAGCAATCACATCTGCCTCCTCAGAAGCAGCAAAAGAAACTGAGGAAGGAGCAGAAACATTTTTACACTCAACTAGTAATTCTTCAAAGTCCAAAGCACAAACTTCGAAAGATATGCAGAACCACTTTTGGAATTCCAGTTCTGCCAGAACAGACTTTAACAACAGAAAACGGGGCCGCAATGAATGAGCAAAACAACTATAATAAGAAGGGACAGCATAACAAGAAAAAACGCTGGTATTAATGTATTTTGTGACAATTTACATGTGCTAAATTTGTCTAAACATGACATTTCTGATGTGGTTATGTCTGTATTATGTCTTGGCCTTAAATTTATACCAACTGCTTTACTAAGAATACATGTACTTAAAAGTGAAATCTTTTCTTTCAGTAGAAAATTGCATTTGATGTATTACTTTAAACAAGAGGGAGGGGTTGTGCCTACTTACTGTTATGAAAGTGGTGCTGATGATTCTTTTCACTCATGTTTGTCATCTCAGGAAGATTTGTTTGAGAATGACTGTACTGCTTATTGCCAACTGAACACTGATGCTATCTCTGTTAAAAGCTCTTTTATTCCACCTTTTCTAAACAGCACTTTGCAAGGATATTTTGCTACACTTAATTTTGAGGTTGAACAAATGTACTGGTCTTGCATAGAGAATAAGTCTAATATATGCTTTAACTTAACCAAGCAGCAATGGTTAGCCCTATTGGAATTTGGTAATGACAGAAGATGGGTGGTTAAACCGTCTGACAAGTGCAACCAAGTAATAATCATGCATTTTACACAGTATTTAGAGATGTGTTATAAACATTTGAACAATGTGGAAATTTATAGAAAATGTGATGTTTCTGATTACTTTGAAGCTATTAAGGAGTACCAGCTATTGTTAGACAAATGTAGGTTGGGGGTATTTTACCTCTAAGGATGTGGAAAAGAAGTTTGGAGTGGAAAACTGCTCTATGGCAGTTTTTTACTGTTTACTTAAGACACACAAAGGTCTAACTAACCTTAGTGGTCGACCTATAGTGTCTGCACAGAGGTACTTTTTGAAAAACATAAGTGTGCTGCTACATGAACATCTTAAGAAATATGTAATGAGTGCAACCTTAGGGATAGCCAGTATTTTTTTAACAAAATAAAAGGGAACGTTTGGAATATGAACATGTTTCGGCTCTGCCTGGATGTCAAAAGTCTTTATACTAACATTAAACATGAAATAGGGATTCAGGCCTTATTCCATTTCCTGGGGGACTCTCCCATGTCACATTTTTGATAGATTGTTATGTTTTGTTTGAAAAATATTTTTTTTAAGTTTAATGGAGGCATTTTTAAGCAATTACAGGACACTGCTATGGGGGCGGCTTTCGCCCGCATGTATGCTAATTTAGTTATGGCTAAACCTGAAGATGATTTTGTTTATAGACATGATTTTTTTAGATCAAAAGTTATTTTATATTTTAGATTTATTGATGATCTTATTTTTTTATGTCAAGGAAGCCAGACAGAAGCCCTTGGGTTTGTCGATGACTTACAATTTAATACTATGGGCTTAAGCTTTGATGGTATACAGCTTGGCCCAAAAGTGAATTTTCTGGATATTAGCTTAGATGGATTTACAACTAGCCTTCGTAGGAAATTTGAACATAGAGATGTATTTTTATATTTGAGTAGTTGTCACCCCAAACATTTGGTCAGAGTACTGCCTTATAATGAATTCTTACAAATTCATAGGCTTTGTAGCCTTGATATGAGCTTTGACAGAGAGGTAGCAGAAGTAGAAGATATGTTTATTAAAAGAGGCTATGATGTTCAGTTGGTTAGGGAAGCTAAACAAAAAATCATGGACAGGAGGTATTCTTCTAACCCCCAGGGATACTCTCATTATGCTTGTGTTGGTGGGAAATATAAAGTTGGTACATCTGGAAACACATCCACCAACACAGCTGGAAATAATAGCGAAGAAAGTTGTCTTAGTGACAACCTATAATCTTATTACCGAGGAAATAGCTAAAGAAGCACGTAGTTTGTGGCCCATGCTTCTAAGGGATAACATTTTGAACTCTATATTACCTGAATTTGTGAGTATTGCATATAACAGAGCTAGGAATGTGACTGATATTCTTGTACATAACCAGTTTTGTTTACCAGATGTTCATGTTAGTCAGACTTTAAGCACAAGTAAGGGCACTGGTTCCATGAGATGGCTGTTCCATCTGTCATTATGTAGTGAGTTCTTTTCCCTATATTAATGGTATTAAATTTACAGCTAGATATTAATACAGTTGGAATACTGAGGGGCTAGTGTATGCGCTGAAATGTGGATGCAATAAGCTCTACATAGGGGAAACTTATAGGAGTTTTACAGTTCAGTTACAGGAATATATTAGGGACATAAATAAAAAACTAGAGAGTCCCCTTGGGGGACATTTCATGACAGCACATAATTCTGATCCTGATTGTCTTAGGGGTTGTGTTCTGGAAAAATTGCAAGTTGGTATAGGTGAATGTGTGTCCTTAAACAATAAACTTTTAAAAAACTAAACCCTCTTGATTTTAAAATATGGTACTTTGGAGCCTCAGGGACTCAACAAGGAATGTAATTGGAAGTGTGTGATTTAAATTGTATGCTTAATTGATTAATTGTCTTGTGCAATATGCTGTATTTAACTAAAGAGTGTTTTGTAGTGTTTTTACTCTTGGAGGGCTGTGCAAGCCGAGGCACTAAGTGTTTCATTAAAATTGCTTACTTCTTGGATCGGTGGTCTTGGTGGTATTTTAAAATCCAGTGGTTATGACTGCTTGAATCTTACATAAACTCAGCACATATGTTATGAGAAGAAAAAGTATTTCTTGCACCCCACGATGAAGCAAGTCCTCCCTACCTCATAAAGTTGTACACAACAAGTGTAGCAATGCACAGAACTCTGCGGAGTCATGTGTTTTTCATTTAACATGATTAAGCGAGAGATTCTCAATGAACCAATAAGCAAGGACTTCTGAGACAGCTTAGATAATCAAACATACAAGTATAAATACCAAGGGACTGATTACTTTTCATAATGAACTTTATTTGTGTAGTTAGGTGTCTGCCATGTAACCCTGTTAGAATACATAAATGGGTTAAAATTTAAATACTGTGGTGGTATAGGAAGTTTTGAGGCCATGAATAATGATATGCAAATTCAATAAAAATAAAGACATCACAGTTAATTGAGGGAGCTTAATAAGAGCACTAGGACATTAGATGAAGATGTTAGCAGGATTTTGAGAACTTTGAGGCAAACACAAGCTGCTCTGTGGAACTGAGTTTGTGTGCAGGTTACTTTATGCTGGCCACTGATGACTTTGGTGCAGAAAGACAAAGATAAGATGAGACTTTAGAGATTAGGGTAAAAAGATAAGGTGAGACTTTAGAGATTATGGTTAATCTACTTGAAATGGAAGATAGAAGTAAGCAAAAGAAATGAAAGGAAATTGTACAAGAAATGGCAATCATAGGGGCAGATTCAAAACCAGGAGTTCCATTTTTTTAGCATACAGATTAGAGTGGGCATGCTAGGCCTGTCAGAAAGTTGGCTGATTTTGAAGAAACCATTTATAAGATTTGAAAAATTGTTTTTGTTTCTGTTTAAGAATTGGGGTTCTGTCCTTATTACAGATCAGTTTAGAGGTAAAAAGTGAATGTAATGATAGATATGGAATACTCCATGTAAAAGATGAGTCAGATATGAAAGGTTTAAAGGTATGATAAATATAATTAAGATATCCCTGGGGAGTTAGGATCAACTAGGTGAGAAGAGTCTAAAAATATATGGAAGAGTGGTCAAAGGGAGTTAAAAGTAGGTAATAAATAATTATAAGGGGAGAAGGGGACAAAAAAGTTAGCAAAAAGACTGAACTGAGAAGTTATAAATAGTAAGGTATAAGTACAACATGACAGCATCACATCATAATGTTGAATGAAGAGCTATTTTTGGAAGTGGGAGCAGGTAAAATAGGGAAGCTGGCTAGATGTCCAGCATGTAATGATGACCTATGGATGGATGCAGAGTGGATTGGGTGAGCCAAGCCCACACTGTTTATAAAAAATAATTTAACTGGCTTTAACATGAGCAAGGCATAAGATCTAACTACAATAGCAGTACTCAGCCCTCGGTATGCCAGGTCAGTGGAGGTATAATAAAGTTATGCTGGTTAATTCTAAGAAGGAACCAATGACAATATCAGACATTATATTAGGATATAATGAAATACACAGGGTGAGATAAACAGAAAAATGGTTAATGCTATATCCAATAACCTAACAGCTGTAGATATAGGAAGTATAACAACAAATAAACTGTGAAATGAAAAAACAAAAGGAAAAGAACAGTAAGGATATCTGGCTGATAATATTTTGGAAAGTTTAGTCACAACAATACTTGTTTGTTGATGTTTCATTGTATCAAAAGCAACAAAAAATGTAAGCATACATTTAGGTGACTCGATCACATATCATTTTGTGCTTATAATAAGAAAGAACTGAGCAGATATATCTGCAATTAGAAATAACTAAGTAATGGATTGCTTTGCTGTTAAAATTATAGCCACAGTGAAATCACACGAGGTGTATTAAATTCCATTATTATATGTGTGGAAAGACAAAAAAATTGTCAACAAATAATGAAAGCCTCATTCCAGGTTGTTAAAGAAATTAGCAACAGCAGCAGTTTAAGTCCATTTAATTTCTGTACAATAAAGAAATGCGACTATTCAAAGTAACACTGAGTAATAATTTTTTAAAATGTTAAGTCTCGTGAGCTACTTACAAAATATAAAAGTGATTTAGATAATTTATAGTGGAATCACATATACAGATATGCCTTACTAATGTATTTACAAAAAGGCATACAGAAGTATGCATATTATTATGCACAGAAAGATGAAAGTAACAGTGAAACATCTGGGGCTAAAACTGTATTGACACCACATTGTCCAAATAAGGATCAATGGTATAGTGCACATGATAAAGAGTTACAAAGCCCAGAACGAAAGATTGAAGCACAGCGGACTCATGTTTAATTAGCAGTATTAGTGTCTGTGGGTTAATGTGTGTGTGTGAGTTTGGGGGGGGGGGTGAATGAGTTTGAATAGCCAGGTCAAGTTTAATTAACTTTGGGGATAGGGCTGCTATCGGGAGACATAATAGTGGATGTGTTTGATCTCTCCCTGTAGTGGTTATGCTAGTTCATGTTGCATCAAGGAAGGGCATTTCCTCTGAGTCACTGCATGGGAGCTGTATGTTGCAGAAACACCACCACCCCACCCCCGATCAGGCAGCCACTATAAGTCTGCAGGCAGCTGAAGGAACACTATTCTGAGGGACAGGCAAACATACCTCTCAACCTCTTAGTGCAAGAAATCTGGAAAAAGCCTGACAAAATGGGGGGCAAAGGCCCAAAAAATAGGGACAGATTTTAAATATAGCTCTTAAAATTTTTGAGAGCTGCTAGATTAACAGGGTTTATGTTAACATACATTTTTCTGAAGGATTTGAAGTCTGAAACCCAAATGTATGTCATTATTTAGTGACTTCAATCCTTAGATCATCCCACGTATTTGCCAGAAAACCACAAATTTTATGAGGAATAGACCTAAAATATAAAGCAAAAATCTGGACATTCTGTGAAAATCTGGACAGTTAAGAAGTATGCTGGCAAACTAGCTCTCAAACACCATACTCTTATCACCAGAGGAGCAGCTGGGCTAGGAAGGGTTCCTGGGCAAGAATAAATAGGTTATAAGGCTCTCACCAAACCAAGGTATAAACGGTTACTGCCACCTTGGAATGACAAAGCTGAGTGGGTATAGGCAGAAGAAGCTTAAGAGCAGATCCTTCAGAGGCACGGTGCAATGAAAAATACCAACCACGATCCCTAATGAACAACGGAGGCACTAGACTGAGATGGTCACTTAGAATCTCTGATAACTGGCAAAAAGGACTTCAAAGAATCATAGAGACCAACAGGATTCTGCAACTTCAATTTTTACTTTATTGTAATGTCCGCAACCAAACACTGTACAATTAAAAAAGTAATATGAAACATGATCAACACATCAAAAACATAAAAAAAGAAAGCAAACACAAAATTCCAGGCATGAATATGTTTTAGGCAGAAATGCCACTAAAGAGAGTATGTGAAATAGTGAATATAAGCAAGAGAAAATGAATGTGTACTCCTCATTAAGTCTCAACACAAGCAGGAAGATGATATTAATGTGTACTCATCATTACGTTTCAACAAAAGAAGGAAGATGATATTAATGTGTATTCCTCATTAAGTCTCAATACAAAGAGGAAGATGATTTTAATGAGTTTTCCTCATTAAATCTCAATACAAGGAGGAAGATGATATTAATGTGTACACCTCATTAAGTCTCAACACAAGGAGGAAGATGATATTAATGTGTATGCCTCATTAAGTCACCACAAGGAGGAAGATGATATTAATGTGTATTCCTCAATAAGTCTCATTACAAAGAGGAAGATGATTTTAATGTGTTGTCCTCATTAAGTCTCAACACATGAAGGAAGATGATATTAATGTGTACTCATCATTAAGTCTTAACACAAGGAGGAAGATAATATTAATGTGTACTACTCATTAAGTTTCAACACAAGGAGGAAAATTATATTAATGTGTAGTCCTCATTAAGTCTCAGCACAAGGAGGAAGATGATATTAATGTGTTCTCCTCATTAAGTCTCAACACAAGGAGGAAGATGATATTAATGTGTATTCCTCATTAAGTCTCAACAGAAAGAGGAAGATGATTTTAATGTGATGTCCTCATTAAGTCTCAATACAAGGAGGAAGATGATTTTAATGTGTAATCCTCATTAAGTCTCAACACAAAGAGGAGAATGCTATTAATGTGTTGTCCTCAAGCCTCAAGACAAGGAGAAATATGATATTAATGTGTTCTCCTCATTAAGTCCCAACACAAAGAGGAAGATGATAGTGTGTACTCCTCATTAAGTCTCAACACAAGTAGGAAGATGATAATGTGTACTCCACATTAATTCTCAACACAAGGAGGAAGATGATATTAATGTTTTCTCCTCATTAAGTCTCAACACAAGGAGGAAGAAGATATTAATGTGTTCACTCAATATGTCTCAACACAAGGAGGAAGATGATATTAATGTGTTCTCCTCATTAAGTTTCAACACAAGGAGGAAGATGATATTAATGTGTTCTCCTCATTAAGTTTCAACACAAGGAGGAAGGTGATATTAATGTGTACTGCTCATTAAGTCTCAACACAAGGAAGAAAATGATATTAATGTTTTCTTCTCATTAAGTCTCAACAGAAGGAGTAAGAAGATATTAATGTGTTCACCTCAAAAAGTCTCAACACAAGGAGGAAGATGATATTAATGTGTTCTCCTCATTAAGTCTCAGCACAAAGAGGAAGATGATATAAATGTGTTGTCCTCAAGTCTCAACACAAGGAGGAAGATGATATTAATGTGTACTCCTCATTAAGTCTCAACAGAAGGAGGAAGATGATATAAATTTGTACTCCTCATTAAGTCTCAACACAAGGAGGAAGATGATATTAATGTGCACTCCTCATTAAGTTTCAACACAAGGAAGAAGGTGATATCAATGTGTACTCCTCATTAAGTCTCGAGACAAGGAGGAAGATGATATTAATGTGTTCTCCTCATTAAGTCTCAACACAAGGAGGAAGATGATATTAATGTGTACTCCTCATTAAGTCTCAACACAAGGAGGAAGATGATATTAATGTGTACTAACTCATTATGTCTCAACACAAGGAGGAAGGTCATATTAATGTGTACTCCTGATTAAGTCTCAACACAAGGAGGAAGATGGTATTAATGTGTTCTCCTCATTAAGTCTCAAGAAAAGGAGGAAGATTATAATAATGTGTTCTCTTCATTAAGTCTCAACACATGGAGGAAGATGATATTAAGGTGCACTCTACATTAAGTCTCAACACAAGGAGGAAGATGATATTAATGTGCACTTCATATTAAGTCTCAACACAAAGAGGAAGATGATATTAATGTGTTGTCCTCATTAAGTCTCAACACAAAGAGGAAGATGATATAAATGTGTACTCCTCATTAAGTCTCAACACAAGGAGGAAGATGATATTAATGTATACTCCTCCTTAAGTTTCAACATAAGGAGGAAGAAGATATTAATGTGTTCTCCTCATTAAGTCTCAACACAGGGAGGAAGGTGACATAAATGTGTAGTCCTCATTAAGTCTCAACACAAGGAGGAAGATGATATTAATGTGTAATCCTCATTAAGTCTCAACACAAGGAGGAAGATGATATTAATGTGTAGTCCTCATTAAGACTCAACACAAGGAGGGAGATGATATCAATGTGTACTTCTCATTAAGTCTCAAAACAAGGAGGCAGATGATATTAATGTGCACCCCTTATTAAGTCTCAACACAAGGAGGAAGATGATATTAATGTGTAACTCTCATTAAGTCTCAAAACAAGGAAGAAGATGATATTAATGTATTCTCATTAAGTCTCAACACAAGGAAGAACCTATTAATGTGTTGTCTTCATTAAGCCTCAACACAAGGAGGAAGAAGATATTAATGTGTTCTCCTCATTAAGTCTCAACACAAGGAGGAAGATGATATTAATGTGTTCTCCTCATTAAGTCTCAACACAAGGAGGAAGATGATATTAATGTGTTCTCCTCATTAAGTCTCAACACAAGGAGGAAGATGATATTAATGTGTTCTCCTCATTAAGTCTCAACACAAGGAGGAAGATGATATTAATGTGTACTCCTCATTAAGTCTCAACACAAGGAGGAAGATGGTATTAATGTGTTCTCCTCATTAAGTCTCAAGAAAAGGAGGAAGATTATAATAATGTGTTCTCTTCATTAAGTCTCAACACATGGAGGAAGATGATATTAATGTGTACTTCATATTAAGTCTCAACACAAAGAGGAAGATGATATTAATGTGCACTTCATATTAAGTCTCAACACAAAGAGGAAGATGATATTAATGTGTTGTCCTCATTAAGTTTCAACACAAAGAGGAAGATGATAGAAATGTGTACTCCTCATTAAGTCTCAACACAAGGAGGAAGATGATATTAATG
The DNA here is from genome assembly GCF_019279795.1 of Protopterus annectens. Classification (NCBI taxonomy): domain Eukaryota; kingdom Metazoa; phylum Chordata; order Ceratodontiformes; family Protopteridae; genus Protopterus; species Protopterus annectens. The sequence continues at coordinate 845,306,027 of NC_056748.1, read as the reverse complement.
TATACTCCTCCTTAAGTTTCAACATAAGGAGGAAGAAGATATTAATGTGTTCTCCTTAAGTCTCAACACAAGGAGGAAGATGATATTAATGTGTAGTCCTCATTAAGTCTCAACACAAGGAGGAAGATGATATTAATGTGTACTCCTCATTAAGTCTCAACACAAGGAGGAAGATGATATTAATGTGTTCTCCTCATTAAGTCTCAACACAAGCAGGAAGATGATATCAATGTGTACTCTTCATTAAGTCTCAAATCAAGGAGGAAGATGATATTAATGTGTACTTCTCATTAAGTCTCAACACAAGGAGGAAGATGATATTAATGTGTAACTCTCATTAAGTCTCAAAACAAGGAGGAAGATGATATTAATGTATTCTCATTAAGTCTCAACACAAGGAAGAACCTATTAATGTGTTGTCCTCATTAAGCCTCAACACAAGGAGGAAGAAGATATTAATGTGTTCTCCTCATTAAGTCTCAACACAAAGAGGAAGAGGATATTAATGTGTACTCCTCATTAAGTCTCAGCACAAGGAGGAAGATGATATTGATGTGTACTCCTCATTAAGTCTCAAAACAAGGAGGACGATGATAATAATGTATACTCCTCCTTAAGTCTCAACATAAGGAAGAAGAAGATATCAATGTGTTCTCCTCATTAAGTCTCAATACAGTGAGGAAAATGATATTAATGTGTAGTCCTCATTAAGTCTTATCACAAGGAGGAAGATGATATTAATGTGTAGTCCTCACTAAGTCTCAACACAAGAAGGAAGATGATATTAATGTGTTCTCCTCATTAAGTCTCAACACAAGGAGAAAGATGATATTAATGTGTACTCCTCATTAAGTCTGAACACAAGGAGGAAGATGATATTAATGTGTTTTCCTCATTAAGTCTCAACACAAGGAGGAATATGATATTAATGAGTTCTCCTCATAAAGTCTCAAAACAAGGAGGAAGATGATATTAATGTGTTCTCCTCATTAAGTCTAAACATAAAAAGGAAGATGATATTAATGTGTACTCCTCATTAAGTCTCAACACAAGGAGGAAGATATTAATGTGTTCTCCTCATTAAGTATAAATACTAGGAGGAAAATGATATTAAAGTGCTGTCCTCGTTAAGTCTCAACACAAGGATGAAGATGATAATATGTACTCCTCATTACATCTCAAAACAAGGAGGAAGATTATATTAATGTGTTCTCCTCATTAAGTCTCAACACAAGAAGGAAGATGATATTAATGTGTTCTCCTCATTAAGTCTCAATACAAGGAGGAAGATGATATTAATGTGTTCTCCTCATTAAGTCTCAACAAAAGGAAGAAGATGATATCAATGTGTTCTCCTCATTACATCTCAACACAAGGAGGAAGAAGATATTGTGTTCTCCTCAATAAATTTCATCATAAGGAGGAAGATGATATTAATGTGTTCTCCTTATTAAGTCTCAACACAAGGAGGAAAATGATATTAATGAGTTCTCCTCATAAAGTTTCAAAACAAGGAGGAAGATGATATTAATGTGTTTTCCTCATTAAGTCTAAACACAAAAAGGAAGATGATATTAATGTGTACTCCTCATTAAGTCTCAACACAAGGAGGAAGATATTAATGTGTTCTCCTCATTAAGTATAAATACTAAGAGGAAAATGATATTAAAGTGCTGTCCTCACTAAGTCTCAACACAAGGATGAAGATGATAATATGTATTCCTCATTACATCTCAAAACGAGGAGGAAGATTATATTAATGTGTTCTCCTCATTAAGTCTCAACCCAGGAAGGAAGATTACATTAATGTGTTCTCCTCATTAAGTCTCAACAAAAGGAAGAAGATGATATTAATGTGTTCTCCTCATTACATCTCAACACAAGGAGGAAGAAGATATTGTGTTCTCCTCAATAAATCTCATCACAAGGAGGAAGATGATATTAATGTGTTCTCCTCATTAAGTCTCAACACATGGAGGAAGATGATATTAATGTGTACTTCTCATTAAGTCACAACACAAAGAGGAAGATGATATTAATGTATACTCCTCCTTAAGTCTCAACATAAGGAAGAAGAAGATATTAATGTGTTCTCCTCATTAAGTCTCAATACAATGAGGAAAATTATATTAATGTGTAGTCCTCATTAAGTCTTAACACAAGAAGGAAGATGATATTAAAGTGTAGTCCTCATTAAGTCTCAACGCAAGGAGGAAGATGATATTAATGTGTTCTCCTCATTAAGTCTCAACACAAGGAGAAAGATGATATTAATGTGTACTCCTCATTAAGTCTCAACACAAGGAGGAAGATGATATTAATGTGTTCTCCTCATTAAGTCTCAACACAAGGAGGAATATGATATTAATGAGTTCTCCTCATAAAGTTTCAAAACAAGGAGGAAGATGATATTAATGTGTTCTCCTCATTAAGTCTAAACACAAAAAGGAAGATGATATTAATGTGTACTCCTCATTAAGTCTCAACATAAGGAGGAAGATATTAATGTGTTCTCCTCATTAAGTATAAACACTAGGAGGAAAATGATATAAAAGTGCTGTCCTCATTAAGTCTCAACACAAGGATGAAGATGATAATGTGTACTTTTCATTACATCTCAAAATGAGGAGGAAGATTATATTAATGTGTTCTCCTCATTAAGTCTCAACACAAGAAGGAAGGTGATATTAATGTGTTCTCCTCATTAAGTCTTCATACAAGGAGGAAGATGATATTAATGTGTTCTCCTCATTAAGTCTCAACAAAAGGAAGAATATGATATTAATGTGTTCTCCTCATTACATCTCAACACAAGGAGGAAGAAGATATTGTGTTCTCCTCAATAAATATCATCACAAGGAGGAAGATGATATTAATGTGTTCTCCTCATTAAGTCTCAACACAAGGAGGAAATGATATTAATGTGCTCTCCTCATTAAGTCTCAACACATGGAGGAAGATGATATTAATGTGTACTTCTCATTAAGTCACAACACAAAGAGGAAGATGATATTAATGTATACTCCTCCTTAAGTCTCAACATAAGGAAGAAGAAGATATTAATGTGTTCTCCTCATTAAGTCTCAATACAGTGAGGAAAATGATATTAATGTGTAGTCCTCATTAAGTGTTAACACAAGAAGGAAGATGATATTAAAGTGCAGTCCTCATTAAGTCTCAACGCAAGGAGGAAGATGATATTAATGTGTTCTCCTCATTAGGTCTCAACACAAGGAGAAAGATTATATTAATGTATACTCCTCATTAAGTCTCAACACAAGGACGAAGATGATATTAATGTGTTCTCCTCATTAAGTCTCAACACAAGGAGGAATATGATATTAATGAGTTCTCCTCATTAAGTCTCAACACAAGGAGGAAGATATTAATGTGTTCTCCTCATTAAGTCTCAACACTAGGAGAAAGATGATATTAAAGTGCTGTCCTCATTAATTCTCAACATAGGGAGGAAGATGATATTAATGTGTTCTCCTCATTAAGTCTCAATACATTGAGGAAGATGATATTAATGTGTTCTCCTCATTAAGTCTCAACAAAAGGAAGAAGATGATATTAATGTGTTCTCCTCATTACATCTCAACACAAGGAGGAAGAAGATATTGTGTTCTCCTCAATAAATCTCATCACAAGGAGGAAGATGATATTAATGTGTTCTCCTCATTAAGTCTCAACACAAGAAGGAAGATGATATTAATGAGTTCTCCTCATAAAGTTTCAAAACAAGGAGGAAGATGATATTAATGTGTTTTCCTCATTAAGTCTAAACACAAAAAGGAAGATGATATTAATGTGTTCTCCTAATTAAGTATAAAAACTAGGAGTAAAATGATATAAAAGTGCTGTCCTCATTAAGTCTCAACACAAGGATGAAGATGATAATGTGTACTCCTCATTACATCTCAAAACGAGGAGGAAGATTATATTAATGTGTTCTCCTCATTAAGTCTCAACACAAGAAGGAAGATGATATTAATGTGTTCTCCTCATTAAGTCTCAACAAAAGGAAGAATATGATATTAATGTGTTCTCCTCATTACATCTCAACACAAGGAGGAAGAAGATATTGTGTTCTCAATAAATCTCATCACAAGGAGAAAGATGATATTAATGTGTTCTCCTCATTAAGTCTCAACACAAGGAGGAAATTATATTAATGTGTTCTCCTCATTAAGTCTCAACACATGGAGGAAGATGATATTAATGTGTACTTCTCATTAAGTCACAACACAAAGAGGAAGATGATATTAATGTATACTCCTCATTAAGTCTCAACACAAGGACGAAGATGATATTAATGTGTTTTCCTCATTAAGTCTCAACACAATGAGAAAGATGATATTAATGTGTACTCCTCATTAAGTCTCAACACAAGGAGGAATATGATATTAATGAGTTCTCCTCATTAAGTCTCAACACAAGGAGGAAGATATGAATGTGTTCTCCTCATTAAGTCTCAACACTAAGAGGAAGATGATATTAAAGTGCTGTACTCATTAATTCTCAACATAGGGAGGAAGATTATATTAATGTGTAACTCTCATTAAGTCTCAAAACAAGGATGAAGATGATATTAATGTATTCTTCTCATTAAGTCTCAACACAAGGAGGAACCTATTAATGTGTTGTCCTCATTAAGGCTCAACACAAAGAGGAAGATGATATTAATGTGCTCTCCTCATTAAGTCTCATCACAAAAAAGGAAGATGATATTAATGTGTACTCCTCATTAAGTCTCAGTACAAGGAGGAAGATGATATTGATGTGCACTCCTCATTAAGTCTCAAAACAAGGAGGAAGATTATATTAATGTGTTCTCCTCATTAAGTCTCAACACAAGGAGGAAGATTATATTAATGTGTTCTCCTCATTAAGTCTCAACACAAGAAGGAAATGATATTAATGTGTACTTCTCATTAAGTCACAACACAAAGAGGAAGATGATATTAATGTTTTGTCCTCATTAAGTCTCAACACAAGGAGGAAGATGATATTAATGTGTAGTCCTCATTAAGGCACAACACAAAGAGGAAGATGATATTTATGTGTTGTCCGCATTTAGTCTCAACACAAAGAGGAAGATGACATTAATGTGTTCTCCTCATTAAGTCTCAACACAAGAAGGAAATTATATTAATGTGCTCTCCTCATTAAGTCTCAACACATGGAGGATGATGATATTAATGTGTACTTCTCATTAAGTCACAACACAAAGAGGAAGATGATATTAATGTGTTGTCCTCATTAAGTCTCAACACAAGGAGGATGATGATAATAATGTGGACTCCTCCTTAAGTCTCAACATAAGGAAGAATAAGATATTAATGTGTTCTCCTCATTAAGTATCAATACAGTGAGGAAAATGATATTAATGTGTAGTCCTCATTAAGTCTTAACACAAGGAGGAAGATGATATTAAAGTGCAGTCCTCATTAAGTCTCAATGCAAGGAGGAGGATGATATTAAAGTGTTCTCCTCAATAAGTCTCAACACAAGAAGGAATATGATATTAATGAGTTCTCCTCATTAAGTCTCAACACAAGGAGGAAGATATTAATGTGTTCTCCTCATTAAGTCTCAAGACTAGGAGGATGATGATACTAAAGTGCTAATTCTCAACATAGGGAGGAAGATGATATGTGTAACTCTCATTAAGTCTCAACACAAGGAGGAAGATTATATTAATGTGTTCTCCTCATTAAGTCTCAACACAAAGAGGAAGATGGTATTAATGTGTACTCCTCATTAAGTCTCAGCACAAGGAGGAAGATTATATTGATGTGTACTCCTGATTCAGTCTCAAAACAAGGAGGAAGATTATATTAATGTGCTCACCTCATTAAGTCTCAACACAAGGAGGAAGATGATATTAATATGTTCTCCTCATTAAGTCTCAACACAAGGAGGAAGACTATATTAATGTGTACTCCTCATTAAGTCTCAACACATGGAGGAAGATGATATTAATGTGTACTCCTTATTAAGTCTCAATACAAGAAGGAAGATGATATTAATGTGTACTCCTTATTAAGTCTCAACAAAAGGAGGAAGATGATATTAATGTGTTCTCCTCATTAAGTCTCAAAACAAGGAGGAAGAAGATATTAATGTGTTCTCCTCATTAAGTCTCAACACATGGAGGAAGATGATATTAATGTGTACTTCTCATTAAGTCACAACACAAAGAGGAAGATGATATTAATGTGTTGTCCTCATTAAGTCTCAACACAAGGAGGAAGATGATATTAATGTGTACTCCTTATTAAGTCTCAATACAAGAAGGAAGATGATATTAATGTGTTCTCCTCATTAAGTCTCAACAAAAGGAAGAAGATGATATCAATGTGTTATCCTCATTACATCTCAATACAAGGAGGAAGAAGATATTGTGTTCTCCTCAATAAATTTCATCACAAGGAGGAAGATGATATTAATGTGTTCTCCTCATTAAGTCTCAACACAAGGAGGAATATGATATTAATGAGTTCTCCTTATAAAGTTTCAAAACAAGGAGGAAGATGATATTAATGTGTTCTCCTCATTAAGTCTAAACACAAAAAGGAAGATGATATTAATGTGTACTCTTCATTAAGTCTCAACACAAGGAGGAAGATATTAATGTGTTCTCCTCATTAAGTATAAATACTAAGAGGAAATTGATATTAAAGTGCTGTCCTCGCTAAGTCTCAACACAAGGATGAAGATGATAATATGTACTCCTCATTACATCTCAAAACGAGGAGGAAGATTATATTAATGTGTTCTCATTAAGTCTCAACACAAGAAGGAAGATGATATTAATGTGTTCTCCTCATTAAGTCTCAACAAAAGGAAGAAGATGATATCAATGTGTTCTCCTCATTACATATCAACACAAGGAGGAAGAAGATATTGTGTTCTCCTCAATAAATCTCATCACAAGGAGGAAGATGATATTAATGTGTTCTCCTCATTAAGTCTCAACAAAAGGAAGAAGATGATATTAATGTGTTCTCCTCATTACATCTCAACACAAAGAGGAAGAAGATATTGTGTTCTCCTCAATAAATCTCATCAGAAGGAGGAAGATGATATTAATGTGTTCTCCTCATTAAGTCTCAACACAAGGAGGAAATGATATTAATGTGTTCTCTTCATTAAGTCTCAACACATGGAGGAAGATGATATTAATGTGTACTTCTCATTAAGTCTCAACACAAGGAGGAAGATGATATTAATGTGTAACTCTCTTTAAGTCTCAAAACAAGGAGGAAGATGATATTAATGTATTCTCATTAAGTCTCAACACAAGGAGGAACCTATTAATGTGTTGTCCTCATTAAGCCTCAACACAAGGAGGAAGAAGATATTAATGTGTTCTCCTCATTAAGTCTCAACACAAAGAGGAAGATGATATTAATGTGTACTCCTCATTAAGTCTCAGCACAAGGAGGAAGATGATATTGATGTGTACTCCTCCTTAAGTCTCAAAACAAGGAGGACGATGATAATAATGTATACTCCTCCTTAAGTTTCAACATAAGGAAGAAGAAGATATCAATGTGTTCTCCTCATTAAGTCTCAATGCAGTGAGGACAATTATATTAATGTGTAGTCCTCATTAAGTCTTATCACAAGGAGGAAGATGATATTAATGTGTAGTCCTCACTAATTCTCAACACAAGAAGGAAGATGATATTAATGTGTTCTACTCATTAAGTCTCAACACAAGAAGAAAGATTATATTAATGTGTACTCCTCATTAAGTCTGAACACAAGGAGGAAGATGATATTAATGTGTTTTCCTCATTAAGTCTCAACACAAGGAGGAATATGATATTAATGAGTTCTCCTCATAAAGTCTCAAAACAAGGAGGATGATTATATTAATGTGTTCTCCTCATTAAGTCTAAACATAAAAAGGAAGATGATATTAATGTGTACTCCTCATTAAGTCTCAACACAAGGAGGAAGATATTAATGTTTTCTCCTCATTAAGTATAAATACTAGGAGTAAAATTATATTAAAGTGCTGTCCTTGTTAAGTCTCAACACAAGGATGAAGATGATAATATGTACTCCTTATTACATCTCAAAATGAGGAGGAAGATTATATTAATGTGTTCTCCTCATTAAGTCTCAACACAAGAAGGAAGATGATATTAATGTGTTCTCCTCATTAAGTCTCAATACAATGAGGAAGATGATATTAATGTGTTCTCCTCATTAAGTCTCAACAAAAGGAAGAAGATGATATCAATGTGTTCTCCTCATTACATCTCAACAAAAGGAGGAAGAAGATATTGTGTTCTCCTCAATAAATTTCATCACAAGGAGGAAGATGATATTAATGTGTTCTCCTCATTAAGTCTCAACACAAGGAGGTATATGATATTAATGACTTCTCCTCATAAATTTCAAAACAAGGAGGAAGATGATATTAATGTGTTCTCCTCATTAAGTCTAAACACAAAAAGGAAGATGATATTAATGTGTACTCTTCATTAAGTCTCAACACAAGGAGGAAGATATTAATGTGTTCTCCTCATTAAGTATAAATACTAAGAGGAAATTGATATTAAAGTGCTGTCCTCGCTAAGTCTCAACACAAGGATGAAGATGATAATATGTACTCCTCATTACATCTCAAAACGAGGAGGAAGATTATATTAATGTGTTCTCCTTATTAAGTCTCAACACAAGAAGGAAGACGATATTAATGTGTTCTCCTCATTAAGTCTCAACAAAAGGAAGAAGATGATATTAATATGTTCTCCTCATTACATCTCAACACAAGGAGGAAGAAAATATCGTGTTCTTTTCAATAAATCTCATCACAAGGAGGAAGATGATATTAATGTTTTCTCCTCATTAAGTCTCAACACATGGAGGAAGATGATATTAATGTGTACTTCTCATTAAGTCACAACACAAAGAGGAAGATGATATTAATGTATACTCCTCCTTAAGTCTCAACATAAGGAAGAAGAAGATATTAATGAGTTCTCCTCATTAAGTCTCAATACAATGAGGAAAATTATATTGTGTAGCCCTCATTAAGTCTTAACACAAGAAGGAAGATGATATTAAAGTGTAGTCCTCATTAAGTCTCAACGCAAGGAGGAAGATGATATTAATGTGTTCACCACAGTAAGTCTCAACACAAGAAGAAAGATGATATTAATGTGTACTCCTAATTAAGTATCAACACAAGGAGGAAGATGATATTAATGTGTTCTCCTCATTAAGTCTCAACACAAGGAGGAATATGATATTAATGAGTTCTCCTCATAAAGTTTCAAAACAAGGAGGAAGATGATATTAATGTGTTCTCATTAAGTCTAAACACAAAAAGGAAGATGATATTAATGTGTACTCCTCATTAAGTCTCAACATAAGGAGGAAGATATTAATGTGTTCTCCTCATTAAGTATAAACACTAGGAGGAAAATGATATCTAAGGTCTGTCCTCATTAAGCCTCAACACAAGGATGAAGATGATAATGTGTACTCCTCATTACATCTCAAAATGAGGAGGAAGATTATATTAATGTTTTCTCCTCATTAAGTCTCAACACAAGAAGGAAGGTGATATTAATGTGTTCTCCTCATTAAGTCTTAATACAAGGAGGAAGATGATATTAATGTGTTCTCCTCATTAAGTCTCAACAAAAGGAAGAATATGATATTAATGTGTTCTCCTCATTACATCTCAACACAAGGAGCAAGAACATATTGTGTTCTCCTCAATAAATATCATCACAAGGAGGAAGATGATATTAATGTGTTCTCCTCATTAATTCTCAACACAAGGAGGAAATGATATTAATGTGCTCTCCTCATTAAGTCTCAACACATGGAGGAAGATGATATTAATGTGTACTTCTCATTAAGTCACAACACAAAGAGGAAGATGATATTAAAGGATACTCCTCCTTAAGTCTCAACATAAGGAAGAAGAAGATATTAATGTGTTCTCCTCATTAAGGCTCAATACAGTGAGGAAAATGATATTAATGTGTAGTCCTCATTAAGTGTTAACACAAGAAGGAAGATGATATTAAAGTGTAGTCCTCATTAAGTCTCAACGCAAGGAGGAAGATGATATTAATGTGTTCTCCTCATTAAGTCTCAACACAAGGAGGAATATGATATTATTGAGTTCTCCTCATTAAGTCTCAACACAAGGAGGAAGATATTAATGTGTTCTCCTCATTAAGTCTCAACACTAGGGGGAAGATGATATTAAAGTGCTGTCCTCATTAATTCTCAACATAGGGAGGAAGATGATATTAATGTCTTCTCCTCATTAAGTCTCAATACAAGGAGGAAGATGATATTAATGTGTTCTCCTCATTAAGTCTCAACAAAAGGAAGAAGATGATATTAATGTGTTCTCCTCATTACATCTCAACACAAGGAGGAAGAAGATATTGTGTTCTCCTCAATAAATCTCATCACAAGGAGGAAGATGATATTAATGTGTTCTCATTACGTCTCAACACAAGAAGGAAGATGATATTAATGAGTTTACCTCATAAAGTTTCAAAACAAGGAGGAAGATGATATTAATGTGTTCTCCTCATTAAGTCTAAACACAAAAAGGAAGATGATATTAATGTGTTCTCCTCATTAAGTATAAACACTAGGAGTAAAATGATATAAAAGTGCTGCCCTCATTAAGTCTCAACACAAGGATGAAGATGATAATGTGTACTCCTCATTACATCTCAAAACGAGGAGGAATATTATATTAATGTGTTCTACTCATTAAGTCTCAACACAAGAAGGAAGATGATATTAATGTGTTCTCCTCATTAAGTCTCAACAAAAGGAAGAATATGATATCAATGTGTTCTCCTCATTACATCTCAACACAAGGAGGAAGAAGATATTGTGTTCTCAATAAATCTCATCACAAGGAGAAAGATGATATTAATGTGTTCTCCTCATTAAGTCTCAACACAAGGAGGAAATGATATTAATGTGTTCTCCTCATTAAGTCTCAACACATGGAGGAAGATGATATTAATGTGTACTTCTCATTAAGTCACAACACAAAGAGGAAGATTATATTAATGTATACTCCTCCTTAAGTCTCAACATAAGGAAGATGAAGATATTAATGTGTTCTCCTCATTAAGTCTCAATACAGTGAGGAAAATTATATTAATGTGTAGTCCTCATTAAGTCTTAACACAAGAAGGAAGATGATATTAAAGTGTAGTCCTCATTAAGTCTCAATGCAAGGAGGAAGATGATATTAATGTGTTCTCCTCATTAAGTCTCAACACAAGGAGAAAGATGATATTAATGTGTACTCCTCATTAAGTCTCAACACAAGGACGAAGATGATATTAATGTGTTCTCCTCATTAAGTCTCAACACAAGGAGGAATATGATATTAATGAGTTCTCCTCATTAAGTCTCAACACAAGGAGGAAGATATGAATGTGTTCTCCTCATTAAGTCTCAACACTAGGAGGAAGATGATATTAAAGTGCTGTCCTCATTAATTCTCAACATAGGGAGGAAGATGATATTAATGTGTAACTCTCATTAAGTCTCAAAACAAGGAGGAAGATGATATTAATGTATTCTCCTCATTAAGTCTCAACACAAGGAGGAACCTATTAATGTGTTGTCCTCATTAAGCCTCAACACAAAGAGGAAGATGATATTAATGTGTTCTCCTCATTAAGTCTCAACACAAAAAGGAAGATGATATTAATGTGTACTCCTCATTAAGTCTCAGCACAAGGAGGAAGATGATATTGATGTGCACTCCTCATTAAGTCTCAAAACAAGGAGGAAGATTATATTAATGTGTTCTCCTCATTAAGTCTCAACACAAGGAGGAAGATGATATTAATGTGTTCTCATTAAGTCTCAACACAAGGAGGGAATGATATTAATGTGTACTTCTCATTAAGTCACAACACAAAGAGGAAGATGATATTAATGTGTTCTCATTAAGTCTCAACACAAGGAGGAAGATGATATTAATGTGTAGTCCTCATTAAGTCACAACACAAAGAGGAAGATGATATTAATGTGTTGTCCTCATTTAGTCTCAACACAAGGAGGAAGATGATATTAATGTGTTCTCCTCATTAAGTCTCAACACAAGGAGGAAATGATATTAATGTGTTCTCCTCATTAAGTCTCAACATATGGAGGATGATGATATTAATGTGTACTTCTCATTAAGTCACAACACAAAGAGGAAGATGATATTAATGTGTTGTCCTCATTAAGTCTCAACACAAGGAGGATGATGATAATAATGTATACTCCTCCTTAAGTCTCAACATAAGGAAGAAGAAGATATTAATGTGTTCTCCTCATTAAGTATCAATACAGTGAGGAAAATGATACTAATGTGTAGTCCTCATTAAGTCTTAACACAAGGAGGAAGATGATATTAAAGTGTAGTCCTCATTAAGTCTCAATGCAAGGAGGAGGATGATATTAAAGTGTTCTCCTCAATAAGTCTCAACACAAGGAGAAAGATGATATTAATTTGTACTCCTCATTAAGTCTCAACACAAGAAGGAATATGATATTAATGAGTTCTCCTCATTAAGTCTCAACACAAGGAGGAAGATATTAATGTGTTCTCCTCATTAAGTCTCAAGACTAGGAGGATGATGATACTAAAGTGCTAATTCTCAACATAGGGAGGAAGATGGTATTAATGCGTAACTCTCAATAAGTCTCAACACAAGGAGGAAGATTATATTAATGTGTTCTCCTCATTAAGTCTCAACACAAAGAGGAAGATGGTATTAATGTGTACTCCTCATTAATTCTCAGCACAAGGAAGAAGATTATATTGATGTGTACTCCTCATTAAGTCTCAAAACAAGGAGGAAGATTATATTAATGTGCTCGCCTCATTAAGTCTCAACACAAGGAGGAAGATGATATTAATGTGTTCTCCTCATTAAGTCTCAACACAAGGAGGAAGACTATATTAATGTGTACTCCATAGTAAGTCTCAACAAAAGGAGGAAGATGATATTAATGTGTTCTCCTCATTAAGTCTCAAAACAAGGAGGAAGAAGATATTAATGTGTTCTCCTCATTAAGTCTCAACACATGGAGGAAGATGATATTAATGTGTACTTCTCATTAAGTCACAACACAAAGAGGAAGATGATATTAATGTGTTGTCCTCATTAAGTCTCAATACAGTGAGGAAAATGATATTAATGTGTAGTCCTCATTAAGTCTTATCACAAGTAGGAAGATGATATTAATGTGTAGTCCTCACTAAGTCTCAACACAAGAAGGAAGATGATAATGTGTTCTCCTCATTAAGTCTCAACACAAGGAGATAGATGATATTAATGTGTACTCCTCATTAAGTCTCAACACAAGGAGGAAGATGATATTAATGAGTTCTCCTCGTAAAGTCTCAAAACAAGGAGTAAGATGATATTAATATGTTCTCCTCATTAAGTCTAAACACAATAAAGAAGATGATATTAATGTGTTCTCCTCATTAAGTCTCAACACTAGGAGGAAAATGATATTAAAGTGCTGTCCTCATTAAGTCTTAACACAAGGATGAAGATGATAATGTGTACTCCTCATTACATCTCAACACAAGTAGGAAGATGCTATTAATGTTTTCTCCTCATTAAGTCTCAACACGAGAAAGATGATATTAATGTGTACTCCTCATTACATCTCAACACAAGTAGGAAGGTGCTATTAATGTTTTCTCCTCATTAAGTCTCAACACAAGGAGGAATATGATATTAATGAGTTCTCCTCATAAAGTCTCAAAACAAGGAGGAAGATGATATTAATGTGTTCTCCTCATTAAGTCTAAACACAAAAAGGAAGATGATATTAATGTGTTCTCCTCATTAAGTCTCAACAAAAGGAGGAAGATATTAATGTGTTCTCCTCATTAAGTATCAACACTAGGAGGAAGATGATATTTAAGTGCTGTCCTCATTAAGTCTTAACACAAGGATGAAGATGATAATGTGTACTCCTCATTACATCTCAAATGAGGAGGAAGATTATATTAATGTGTTCTCCTCATTAAGTCTCAACACAAGAAGGAAGATGATATTAATGTCTTCTCCTCATTAAGTCTCAGCACAAGAAGGAAGATGATATTAATGTATTCTCCTCATTAAGTCTCAAAAGAAAGAGAAAGATCATATTGTGTTCTCTTCAATAAATCTCATCACAAGGAGGAAGATGATATTAATGAGTTCTCCTCATTAAGTCTCAAAACAAGGAGGAAGATGATATTAACGTGTTCTCATTACATCTCAACACACGGATGAAGAAGATATTGTGTTCTCCTCAATAAATGTCATCACAAGGAGGAAGATGATATTAATGTGTTCTCCTCATTAAGTCTCAACACAAGGAAGGAGATGATATTAATGTTTTCTCCTCATTAATTCTCAACACAAGGAGGAATATGATATTAATGAGTTCTCATCATAAAGTCTCAAAACAAGGAGGAAGATGATATTAATGTGTTGTCCTCATTAAGTCTCAACACAAGGAGGACGATGATAAAATTGTATACTCCTCCTTAAGTCTCAACATAAGGAAGAAGAAGATATTAATGTGTTCTCCTCGTTTAGTCTCAATACAGCGAGGAAAAGTATATTAATCTGTAGTCCTCAAGTCTTAACATAAGGAGGAAGATGATATTAAACTGTAGTCCTCATTAAGTATCAATGCAAGGAGGAAGATGACATTAATGTGTTCTCCTCATTAAGTCTCAACACAAGGAGAAAGATGATATTAATGTGTACTCCTCATTAAGTCTCAACACAAGGAGGAAGATGATATTTATGTGTTCTCATTAAGTCTCAACACAAGGAGGAATATGATATTAATGAGTTCTCCTCATAAAGTCTCAAAACAAGGAGGAATCTGATATTAATGTGTTCTCCTCATTAAGTCTCAATACAAGGAGGAAGATATTAATGTGTTCTCTTCATTAAGTTTCAACATTAGGAGGAAGATGATATTAAAGTGCTGTCCTCATTAAGTCTCAACATAGGGAGGAAGATGATATTAATGTGTACTCCTCATTAAGTCTCAACACAAGGAGGAAGATGATATTAATGTGTACTCCTCATTACATCTCAACACAAGGAGGAAGATGCTATTAATGTGTTCTCCTCATTAAGTCTCAACACAAGGAGGAAGATGATATTAATGCATACTCCTCATTAAGTCTCAACACAAGGAGGAATATGATATTAATGTGTACTCCTCATTACGTCTCAACATAAGGAGGAAGATGATATTAAAGTGTTCTCCTCATTAAGTCTCAACACAGGGAGGAAGATGATATTAATGTGTTTTCCTCATTTTGTTTCAACACAAGCAGGAAGATGATATTAGTGTCTACTCCTCATTAAGTCTCAACACAAGCAGGAAGATCATGTTATTGTGTACTCCTCATTAAGTCTCAACACAAGGAGGAAGAAGATATTAATCTGCACTACTCATTACGTCTCAACTTAAGAAGGAAGATGATATTAATGTGTACTCCTCATTAAGTCTCAACACAAGGTGGAAGATGATATTAATGTGTACTCCTCATTAAGTCTCAACACAAGGAGGAAGATGATATTAATGTGTACTCCTCATTACGTCTCAACATAAGGAGGAAGATGATATTAAAGTGTTCTCCTCATTAAGTCTCAACACAGGGAGGAAGATGATATTAATGTGTTTTCCTCATTTTGTTTCAACACAAGCAGGAAAATGATATTATTGTGTACTCCTCATTAAGTCTCAGCACAAGGAGGAAGATGATATTAATGTGTTCTCATTAAGTCTCAAAACAAGGAGGAAGATAATATTAATGTGTTCTCCACATTAAGTCTCAACAGAAGGAGGAAGATTATATTAATGTGTTCTCTTCGTTAAGTGTCAACACAAGGAGGAAGATGATATTAATGTGTTATCCTCATTACGTATCAACACAAGGAGGACAATGATAAGAATGTATACTCCTCCTTAAGTCTCTACATAATGAAGAAAAAAATATTAATGTGCTCTCCTCATTAAATCTCAATACAGTGAGGAAATCAGTATTAATGTGTAGTCTTCAATAAGTCTTAACACAAGGAGGAAGATGATATTAATGTGTAGCCCTCATTAAGTCTCAACACAAGGAGGAAGATGATATTAATGAATTCTCCTCATTAAGTCTCAACACAAGGAGGAAGATGATATTAATGTGTTCTGCTCATTAATTCTCAACACAAGGATGAATATATGAATTTGTTCTCTTCATTAAGTCTCAACACTTGGAGGAAGATGATATTAAAGTGCTGTCCTCATTAAGTCTCAACACAGGGAGGAAGATGATATTAATGTGTTCTCCTCATTAAGTCTAAACACAAAAAGGAAGATGATATTAATGTGTTCTGCTCATTAATTTTCAACACAAGGAGGAATATATTAATGTGTTCTCTTCATTAAGTCTCAACACTAGGAGGAAGATGATATTAAAGTGCTGTCCTCATTAAGTATCAACACAGGGAGGAAGATATCTTAATGTGTACTCCTCATTAAGTCTCAACAGAAGGAGGAAGATGATAATAATGTGTTCTCCTCACTAAGTCTCAACACAAGGAGGAAGATTATATTAATGTGTACTCCTCATTACTTCTCAACACAAGGAGGAAGATGATATTAATCTGTTCTCCTCATTAAGTCTCAACACAAGGAGAAAGATGATATTCATGTGTTCTCCTCATAAAGTCTCAAAACAAGGAGGAAGAGTATATTAATGTGTTCTCCTCATTAAGTCTCAACACATGGAGGAAGGTGATATTAATGTGCACTTCTCATTAATTCTCAACACAAAGATGAACATGATATTAATGTGTTGTCCTCATTAAGTCTCAACACAAGGAGGAAGATGATATAAATGTGTTCTCCTCATTAAGTCTCAACACATGGAGGAAGATGATATTAATGTGTACTTCTCATTAAGTCTCAACACAAAGATGAAGATGATTTTAATGTGTTGTCCTCATTAAGTCTCAACACAAGGAGGAAGATGATATTAATGTGTTCTCCTCATTAAGTCTCAACACATGGAGGAAGATGATATTAATGTGTTCTCCTCATTAAGCCTCAATACAGTGAGGAAAATGATATTAATGTGTAGTCCTCATTAAGTCTCAACACAAGGAGGAAGATAATATTAATGTGTTCTCCTCATTAAGTCTCAACACAAGGAGAAAGATGATATTAATGTGTACTCCTCATTACGTCTCCTCTCAACATAAGGAGGAAGATGATATTAATGTGTACCCCTCATTAAGTCTCAACGTGGAGCTCCAGAAGGTCTGCTCATGAGCAAACTGTAACTGAGGTATGTCAATGCTCAGCAATTATTTTTAACTCAGAAGGCATAAAATAATGCAATTCTTTAGTCAGCTTGCCAGCAATAGGACTGCAAAAAGATTAAAAAAAAAATCAGATAATTCTGAATATTGTGACAGTGGTCACGACTGCCCCATCACTCCAAATGTTTGATTTCCATCCCATTTCTCAGAACTTCCAACCATACATATTTCTTATGAAGTGCATGTGCAATATT